>NW_013665712.1:774108-782528 GCF_000517525.1 Limulus polyphemus
ATACATACACACACATGTGTATTTGTGTTTAAGTTTAATTTGAGGTAATGAGAAATTCTATTTGATATTTTATATATTTTGAGACATGTAATTCTCTTCTAATGTTGAAAACTTGATTTTTCCAATCAGGGAGAGACCATTTGATGAATGCCAGAAAGTTGTTTCAGTTGAGAGACATGTTCAGGCTTGTTTAAGCAGTTTATGTGAGTGTCTTCAAAAATCGAACACATCAACAGAAGACTGTAAGTGTGATGCCTACCTGCCTCTAGTTCAAGCCTGTGAAACCAAGCTCGCACGTCCATTACAAGGGTGGAGACTTAAGCATGGATGTGGTAATTAAATCAATTAATATTGAACATGTAGGCTATGCTAGAAACATTGGCTCTGGGAATCAGTATACCCCTAAATACAAATAATCATAACCAAAATCTGATAACTTTTAGGACTTGATGACTTTAAGAGCAATGTAAAGATCCTTGTTTATGTATTTTTTATAGAAAAAAACACAAACATTCAAATTAATATTATTTAATTCTTTGAACATTTGGTAATACGGGATAACATTTGCTTTTAGATGCATCACAATATATTTGTATTTCTTATATCTGAATCATGCATTTATTCAAAGTTTATGTGTCTGGGTTGGCTCTAATGTTTAATTAAGGACCATATGATAAGTGTATTTTGAGTATCAATTCATGAATGATTTGTTGTTGTTTTTTAATTATTTTGGAAAATTAAATTATAAAAGAAAGAATTATCTATAGATTGATAAATTTTTATTATTTATGATTTGAAAGTATTTTAGTTTAGTTTCAATTGTTTCTCTAGTTCCAACTTGTCCACCTGGTATGGAATGGCATGACTGTGGACCTTCTTGTGATCTAAGTTGTGAAAATCAGAACTATGACCAAGAAGTTTGTAGAAAAGAGTGTGTCCCTGGCTGCTTCTGTCCTCCAGGTACTGTCAGAGATGGAGAGACCTGTAAAGCCCTTGACCAATGTTCTGACCGTAAGTAGTCGAGTTGTTACCTTATCTTTACTCTTCGTATCATGGGATCATGAATTAGATTTGTTGATCTTAATGATTTTAGAACTTTATTTTTGCCAAAAATAGTTTCTGACTTTATCATTCACATATGTATAAAATAGTTTATAATAATTAGTATAGTAAATGCATACATATCGATGAGAAATAAGTACTCATCTTAAATATGATAATCTTTTCAGAAATTACACAATTTTTTTAGAGAATGTAGTCTTTTTAAAAATTAAATTTAAAATAGTTTAATACATATACAAATAATAGTAAAACATTCTCTACGTTATTTATTACTTGTTACAGAAATTTGTCAAGGATTTGGTGATCCTCACTTCCAGACATTTGATGGATGGTTCTTCCCTTTTCAGTCAACAGGATTTTTTACTCTTGCTACTGATAAAGCCAAAACATTTGTAATTGAAGGAACCACTGAGATGTGTAGCATTGATTCTGATGTCACTTGTATCACAGCATTGAGTGTTACTTACAAGAAACACACTGTGATTGTTCGGAAAGGCGAAAGAGTACGAGTGATTTTATTAGTTTATTTAATGCCAATGTTTCCATCTTGCATAAAAGTACATTTATAGTAACTTAAGATTAAAATATTCATGAAAAATATTTTATATAATCAAGATAAACTATTAGCTTAATGAAACCTATATCTAGATTTAGGAAGAAGCATTAGCATAGCTAAAATTACTTTAATTAGACTAATGAAAAGTTTTATCAAAATACTGGAACCATTCTGATAAATATATTTAGTTTACATCAGGACTAATAATTTAGTTTTGTATCATGATAGCTTAAACTTCTAACCCAATGTACAGTTCTTATGATGCTAAGAGCATCATACATTTTAAACGTTTAAAGTTCTCAATTATATTTTTACACATTTATGTGTTGAATGTTTGATACATGTATTGCAGTGTCTTTCAGCTTCACAGTAGAAAATTCTTTCATTTCACTTTTAAACATAACATAATGATATAATATTGTTCATATCTTTGAAAAAAAGAATAACTAAATGTTTTATTGAACTAGAATTTTCTTGAAAAAGTACTTACTTTTACATCACAAAGACTAAAAAAATTCAGTATTTAATGTTAACTGCTTTAGGTTAGACTTGATGGACAACCTTTTTCATGGGATGAGCTACCAAAGAATGCTGGTGGAATGACTGTTGTTGGATTTCCTGGTCAAACTATTATTGTGATCATTCCTGACCTCAGTATCCAGGTCCGTTACTTTGAGATGAATGGTGGATTCTCAATTATGGTACCTTCTCGAAGGTTCTTTGACAAAGTCGATGGATTATGTGGTGAGTCCTGGAGTAAAATTTGATTCCCAACAAATTCATCCAACTCTTTAAACTTTTTAGCAATATTAAAACATTACAGTGAGGGATTTAACTTGCAAAAGTTTATTAAGGAGTGAATGTTATAGCCATAGAAGTATTACATGGAGTTGAACACTGTTCACTTGAAGCTTTGTTAGCTTCACTACAGTGAAGTTAGCAAACAATTTCAGCATTGTTGTAGTCTTTTAAGAGTTTGTGTCACAAAAATTGAGATCATTACCACCAAAGAGGTTGCTAATTTCCATGAATTCTGTTGCTAGAGTGGTTGCTATGGAAATATTTTAATTTTCAGTTCAGGATTGAGGGATATGTAAGAGTGTTTTGACAAAATGTGTTGCAGAAACTGAAAGTAGACATTTTAAAGTAGAAAATATCTATTTTTCAAAAAGAGGGTGAAAAAAATGAAACAAATGGGCTAGAAATACCTTAATAGCATTTATTATTTATACATTTGATTTATTAACATCCAATGACCTGTCGTTGACAACTGGTTTAATAGCATTTATCGTTTCTACACTTAGTTTATTAATTAATTGTAATTTTTAAATATTTCTATAAAACAATAACTCATTACATATGTGGCTCAGATGGCACCTGTTGATAGAGATGTGAAAAATTATGGGCTTAAACAGTTGTATCTGTTCCTCATTTTAGTGATTGATTTTTTTTTTCGTGTGTGAAGCTTACAAATGAAAATTAAATCTGACAGCCATTGTATCTCCTCCACAGTATATTTTTGTGCCATATTTTACTGGTATTTCCTTTATGTATGATGTTAGCTATTTTTGGCATGGTTGTTTGACATACTGAGGTTGCATCTATAAACAAATTTACGTCACTCCTATATTCATTCAAAAACATTTTGTTGTACTATATGCCATACTTGAATATGTTTTTGGTTTATGCCCACCACACTCCATGAAGCAGTGTGATCAACATTTTTTTATCATAAACAAAACTTTTGCTATAAGGATTTCTACTGTAGAATTACTTATCAATTTAAATTTTATTAAAAACATCTGGTTTTTGTTTAATATATATATATATATTAGGGTTTCCAACATCTATAGAAACAGGTTTTATTTTTACAGTTTTGTTCATCTTACAATAAAAGCATATATTAATGCAAAAAAATATTTGCCACAGTCAATTGATAAAGAATAATTAATCAGTTGTGTGTGTGATAGACATAAAGAGCTCATGAGAGTAATTGAACAGTGTTAAATTTTATTTTAATTCTTCCTAAGGTAATTGTAATTTCAAGCGTGATGATGATATGAAAACAAAAAATGGAACAGTTGTAAGTGACACTGGAGATTTTGTGTGTAGTTGGCTAAATGAAGGAAACCTACAGGAATGCAAAACATCATTTGAAAAACTGGTAAGTTAGCATAGATGTTTTCAGAGAATAAGAAGTGCTAAAAGTATATCTTGTATATTTAAAGCTTAATCATGATTTCAACAAGTTGAATTATAAAAAAGTGTGTTTGTGAAGAAGTCATTATAAGTTAAAAACTTGTCTTTAGGAAACACTATGACCTGTGTTGAATTTAATTTTTACATTATTAATTAAGTTGGACACAAATTTAAAAGGGTTTCATTGGTTAGTCTTGTGGTATTCGAATATTATGTCTAATAGATAAGTCTGAAGTATCTGTAAAATGTGTGTTCTGTACATTTGTGCCAAGAATAAGTTGAACTAGGCAGATAAAGAAAACAAACAAATATAAAATCTTTATTCTCATTAAGGTTTGTTAATTTACCAACCTTGCCAACCTCTTAAGTTCTGTAGTGACTTCAATATCTGTTAGAGTTGGAGAAGGATTTCCTAACATATTCACACAGGACAAAAACTGACACAGTATCAAATCAGACAAAGGGTGCAAGTGTGGTATCCCTTAATATAGAGATACATACATGACCAACTATTGCAAGTAGTTATTTAGGATATACAAGAGAGGAAAACCTCCAGCTTATACCAATCTGTGACACCTCTTGATGTGGGCTTTCCACAAACACAGAACTGAAGCAATGGAAGCTTCTAGCCATTGTCACAAGTAACCTCTATTTGTGTAATAAGATTAGCACATGTTTACACCCTTATGACATTCAATTAATGAAGATGTCATAACTAAGTACAGAATTACATGGGAATTCAGAAAAATTATACTGAATAAACCTGAATATATTGTATTCTATACTAATTACATCGAGGTGAAATTAGTAATTATTTCAACTGATATTCTCACGGGATTTCCACAATCTACAGAAATAGATTCTAGTTTTATAGTTTTGTTGACATTGCAGTATAAGCATATATCAATGCCTAACACATTTTGCAACGTGGAATTTCATCAAATATTTATATAGTTACTGATACTATCGTTTTAATATTAGTTTGCATTATCTTTTTTTTTTATTATTTTATGCCAATTGTGTGTTTTAATGGTTTTATTCATATAATCAATATATTTAGTAAAATTTCTATAATTAATTTCTTAATTATAGTTAATTGATGAAAAAATTAAGCAGTTGTAAAGTCTCATGCAAAGCCCCTTTTTTTACAGCCAAATGTTACAGTCCCACCATCTGTCTGCAAAGAACTGTGGAATGAAGAGTTCCAGTCTTGTCATCCTCTTGTAGCTCCAGAAATGTATAACCAAGCATGTCGTTACGATGTTTCTCATGGAGGTGACATGAAGACTTCTGTGTGTAAAGCTATAATGGAATATGCTCGGCAGTGCTGCCAGGCAGGTGAAACCATTAAAGATTGGGTTGAAAAATATGGCTGCAGTAAGTGAATTATCTTTCATTAATTTTATAAAAGAATATCATATCAGTAAAAGATTTACTGTGTTAAATTGTGAATTTTTTAATTCACTGTTTAAGTTCCTGTGATATCACTATTAAAATAGTGCAACTTGTCTTGAGTGATTATTCAGTATAGTGATACACGAAGTTTACAATATATTTCATCTTAGTAAAATGCACCTAAATAAATAACTTTTAAGCTTTCTACTGAGATATTTTCTTTGGGCAAAGTCAAATCAAGTTTGTAGAATTTCAATCTTAGAACATTAGTTTAAGCAGGAAAGTTTTAGTTCGAGTTGAAAAAAGAGAGGGAGAGTTTTTTAATCTGTTTTTGGAATGTTAGAAAACTCATCTAAAAGTTGTATTTTGTTTTAGTAAAATGTTCAAAGAGATGATTATTGTATGTATATTTATTTTGAATTATATAATTATAAAAGATATGCTAACCTTCCGTAAAATGTGTATTTTGAGATCAATCAATATACTATAACACATTGTTACATACAACTTTAAGATGTTCATGTTATTATTCTATATTTATAATATTGTTTTAGGTTTATAACTTAAAAGTATTTAGTACTTCAGTAATATGGACCAATTTACATCATTTATATTACAAAAAAAAAGTTATATAAACAGCTGTACAGAAAATTAATAGAATTTTTATATTTTTTCCCACATCTTGTTAGCAACTTAATTTAAATTTAATGTTATTGTGAATTAGACATACATTTAAAAAAAACACTTTCATTGACTTATTTCTATTTGAATTTAGTAAGATTTTTACTCATCAGTTCTCCACATCAAATCATCAAGTGATTATTCATTTTACTGATTTGATGACAGTTGATGATCAAAGAGACTAATTACCAGATACAATATACAGGGATACTGAAAAAAAAACTGTAGATGTGTATTTTGGAGATTCTAGAGGCTATGTAAATGTTATATACAAACTGTAGAATGGACAAAAGTATTTTTATTCTTCACATGAACACTACCTTTCACTCTGACTTGTCAGTGTCAGACTGAAATCAGCAATTTACAGAGATATTTTGTGTACAACAGACCTGTACATTTTTTCTTAAAGCTTGCCACACTTTGTGTAGATACACATAATGATTTCAGAATTATAGTTAATATTCCTCCTACAATAGACCAATCCCATGCATATTCAATTAATGAATAAGTGGAGTATAATTTGATATACTCTCTTATTGTCAGATGCCACACTTAAATACCCCAATTACAAATAACTTAATTGTAATAATGAGAAAAGGGAACTTGCACTGCTTATAGATATGGCATCATCACATTTGATAGATCTAATCATAGAAAGTAACCTTTCAAACACAAGGTAAAACTAACTCTTTTATTAAGTTGGAACAAACAAATGTCACTATGTTGTGGTAATATCTCAAAATAAAAAATTTAAGTACAAGTATGTGACAACAATTATGATATTTTTGTTTTTTCCAAAGAATCTTCATCATGTTTCTTAAACATTTATATCTGATAGCATGCTTTTGCATTATTCTTGTCAGTTAAGTTATTAATAGAAAGAATGTTTAGGGAAAAATGTTTTAGTACTTTGCTTACCTGTTTTGTTAATTTTATATTAATGTGGTGTGCTTACACCATTACAACACCTGTTAGTGTTTGAAGAACCTACATGTAAATCAAGCTTGTTTTGTGGATGTTTTTTCTCTAGATGTAACCTGTCCAGATGGTATGGAATACTTTCAGTGTCATGATGCTTGTCCAGAAACTTGTGGTAATACTACCATGGGAATGGATTGTCATGAGATTAAGGTGGATGGTTGTTTCTGCCCAGAAGGAAAAGCATTACGTGGAGATCAGTGTATTCCTGCAGCTCAATGTGGTATGCTGTTTGAAATATGTTTGGTAATCTTAGCAAAGTATCAAGTTTGTTATGACATCCTTACAAAATATTGCTTTTTGTGTAAAAAAAATAAATAATAATTGTTAAATATCATTAAATTTTTCATTTGACTATAAAATATGTTCTAACTTTATTTTCATTTTTTAGAAAGTAATTTATAGGCTAAGGAAAAATATAATGTTAATTTTTTCGATGTTATTTTCACCAAAATTAAAATATATGACATTTGTAATATATGCATGGTATTCATTATTCATGTATATTAAACTCAGTACCCTGGTTTATAGAGTGCAAAAACTCTTTGTGTAGCTTTGAACTTAAAGAAACAAACAAATCTTAAACTTCTTATTGCTTCACGTGGCAGTCTTATCTTGGTTATCTGTGGAGTCACAAGATAGTTAATTAAGTCCAGAACAGTAACAGCACAAAATATGTGTATTAATGTGGATTATATAGATTTAACTGAACTAACTTTGTAGATTTAACCTGTATAATTCTAAAACATCTAATAAATGTGTTTGAGTTGCTGCTATCATTATTTTTAATTAAGAATTCTTAAATTTATTTAAGTTTGTATAATAAATAACCTGATTTTTTTTTTACTTTAGAAACATGCGATGAAGAAGGGCATTTGGTGAGTTTGTTTCTGAGCTACTTTTGACTATAACATAACATAATGTTCAGGGACAACAAGGACCTATTGATCCATCTCGACTGTCCCATTCTCTAAACTAAACTAACACTATTAAATAAATAAATTTAAAAAAATCTTAAAGCCAGCCCTTATCATTCATTTAGTTATCAAGATTTCCCTTAAATTCACTTAAATTTACTGACTCTACAACATCTGAAGGCAACCCATTTGTGAGGCCAACCACCATGTTAGAAAAGTACAACTTTCTTAGCTGAATATGACTCCTACCCTGCCAAAATTTACATTTGTGTCCCCTGGTCCTACTATTGTCATTGTTAAATATGAAAAAAACATGCATCAACACTATCAATTCCCTTTACAATCTTAAACACCTCAATCAGACCCCCCCCCTCCAACTCTTTTTTTTTTTCTCAAGAGAAAAAAATTTCAGTGATCTTAATCTCTCCTCATATGACAACCCCTCCATCCCAGGCACCATTCTAGTAACCTTTCTCTGAACCCTTTCCAACAATTTAATGTCCTTCCAAAGGTAAGGAGCCAAATACTAAACACAATACTCCAAATGTGGCCTAACCAATGACCTATAAAATGAAATTTTAACCTCTTTAGACTTGTCTTCAATATTTCTGTAGATACAACCTAAAATCCTA
>NW_013665712.1:783163-797607 GCF_000517525.1 Limulus polyphemus
CTCATCCACATAAGCAGTAACCTTTGCAAAGAATGTAAAAATATTTGTAAGGCAAGATTTTTCCCTTAGTGAAGCCATGCATGTTGTCTATAGAATAAAATTCTACAAATTGTTAAATGACTTTGCAAAGCATCTTTTATCAGACATTCCAAATCTTTTCCCACAACTGATGTAAGACTAATGGGTCTATAAAGCATAATTAATGGGACAATTTTTATAACCTGTCTTGAAAAGAGAAGTGACATTAGCTAACTTCCAACAAATATCCAATCCTTAATTTCCTTTGAAACCCTTGGGGGTGGGGGCGAATATTATCTGGCCCAGGAGCCTTATTGTTCTTTAAACTTTCCAGTTATTTCTTAACAGCTTGAATTAACGCAATCATCTTGTCTGACCTTGTTTCCATCTATCAACTATTCAAGATGAGGAATACTGCTGAAATCTTCTTTTATATAAAGAGAATATAGGAATAACAATTTTTATAAATATACTACTAGAAACATTGCTCATTTCTACATTAATCAGAGCATTCATTGATTTAAATAAGTTTCAGCTATTTTAAAACAAACATTTTCTACAAAGCATGAGTATGTTTGCCATTAACTGTTCTCTAAAATGATAAAATATTGTTAGTTATTTTAGGTTCTATTGTATTTAAATTCTTGAGCATGTTTTGTATATGTAACTAAAAAATTCTAAACAAACAAACTACTAAGTTATATATGTCTCATTTGAACTTATGCAAGCTTTAAAAAGTAGATTGTTGACAACAGAATTAAATTAAAGAATGCATTTTTCATCAAGAACAAGCTGACAAACTTATATCATAAGTTAGGTGTTATAATGAAATTTTGTAAACAAATTGTATTTTCTAGTATCGTGAGATTCGGCTGGCATCATTGTTGTTGGTTGTTGTATGACTTTGTAATTATTATTTAGCTGAACTTTAACCACTCATAATTATGAGTAATTTGTCATTCCATTTTATACACATTCATTAACTTTGTTTGAGTTCATAGATAAAGGTGACAGTAAAAAAGTTTTATAAAAAAAAAATAGTAACAGAGAACAAATATCATATTTTATTAAAGATGTTAAGAAGTGTTTAAAATCCATAATTAAATTAAAATCAAATCTACAATAAGTGTTAAATATATATGTGTGAAAAATCATATTGGTAGATATGTTTATTTGTTGCACTTTTCACTATTTATGTTATTTCAGTATTGAATACAAGTATTAAGTATTTAAACTATTACTACTGAATCTTATTAAGTTTCATTTTTTAACATAATAATTTTCATATTTTTAGCCTGGAGATACCTGGACAGAAGGGGCATGTCAGCGGTGCCATTGTACTTCTACTTATAGAGTGGAATGTTTGCAAGAACTGTGTGCTTCACCTCCAGTTTGCTATAAAGATGAAACATTAATCACTATCCCTCCAGAAAATGGAACCTGTTGTCCCAAATTTATTTGTGGTATGTTTCTACAGCTTAATAGTGCACCAGGACTGGAAGTTTAATTTATCTTATGTAAAGAATTACCAAGCTAAAATAATAACTTTTGGTTACTTAGTTCATCACGTTTCTGTGCCAAAAAAAAGTGTTCCTTTATGTTAAAAGTATGTAGAAGTTATCTTTTGTTCTGCTTGTTGAACACTAATCATAAGTAGTTTGGTTTGTTTTATTTCTCTTTGTTTCATGATTGGTCATTTAAATATTTTATGATCAATACTTTTATATTTTGGGGATCAGATTAATTTTTTCAACCTTTTCTGTCAACTTCCTTCTGGTTTAAAATGTGATTCTAATAAAGAAACAGTTTTTCAGAAAATTACAAACTACATCCAGCATAAAGTTTATGTTTTTACAGATTTCACATAAGGAGAATCGTAAATAAGAATATGTACAGTTTTTCAAAACACATGAGGTGATTTAGGTTGATGATTAAATTATTGTTCTTTTATCACATATTTATGGGCATGTGGTCTGTTAGTGTAGGATCATTTTTGAGGATTAACAATGTAGGTTATTTCAAGTCATCTTGTTTTACTCGTAGGTTGATAGAAAAATTTAACATTTTTATGAGAATGTGAACAGTTATAGTGTTTTATTCTAGCCACAACTAGTTCTTTCTCACAAAGTATGTAGAGATAAAGTATTACTTTTAGAAAAATGTATAAATTTCAATGATTTTTATGAAGAGTTTCACCAGCATTTTTTTATTTTAAACAAATTTTAGGAATAGAGTCAATGCAGTGTTCTTATGAACATCCTTTTATAATAATTTTATAGAGTTTTAATGTCAGTGTTATATAATCAGCAAATGAATCTGTTGGGATGTACAGTTTTTCATATCTAAAATAAAAATTTAATTATAATGTTTTTCTTGAGTATAATTGCTGTTGCAATTATTAACTATTAAAACATGAAACATTGTTTTGAAAACTGAACTATCTTTAGTATAAGAACAGTAAAACCACCCAATAGTCATGGAAATTTATCTGTTGTCGAATGTTTTACCTTCACACTTTTTTTTATGGATCAGTACTCCAGAGAAAAACTTAGTAATAACTATTCTGTATCTGTTCATTGCACATGTTTATTGTGTCTCAAGATCGTATTTCTAAACATTCTCTTTATATAAATATTCTATAGAAATATTGTTGTTTTTTCATTTTTTTAAGCTGAACTTATGAAATTTAATATCATGGGGTTAACTTTATAGAACCTATTCAACCAACTGCATGTCCTGCTCCTGTGGTGCCAGAGTGTTCACCTGGGCAGGTAGCCAAACTTTCTCGAACCAAAGAAGCATCTGGTGTCTGTAACTCGTATGAATGTGGTATGAATTATTTTATGTTTCATCACTTAAATATTACATAGTTCTAGTACAGAATCTGTAATTTAAGTGAAAGTACTAAAACACAAGATAATGTATCTTGTTTTACTCCTACAGTCAGTAGAGTTAATGTGGATTTCAATTGTTTAACGTTATCATAAATTGTGATAACAGGATAGCAGAGATACAAGATACTGTAATTAGTTATTGATGTAAAATATTCAATGTATAAAGTCAAGCTAATAAAATTGATAAGACACTCTTAAAAGACAATGCTATAACAACTCGGTAAAGCTGAAAAACTTACTTGATAGTCTAAAAAGACCATACATACTATAACAACACAATAAAGTCAATGAGGTTTATTAAAAGTGGGTAACCTCAACTGATTAGATATATTTTACAGCTTGATGAAATAATGTACTGTAACAAATGAATAACTTGTAAAGGTATTACAGGAATTCAATAGCACATTCAGTCAGAAAATGAATAATTTAACATTTAAAACAAATTTTTATTTGCAGTCATTTTGTATCTTTTGTTGAAAACTTTTTATGATAGTTTGGAGCTTTGAAATGGCAGACTCTAACTTTTCATTATTTCTGTGAGTATAGAATGTGACTCAGCATTGTGTCCACCCGTTCGATGGCCTGATAGTCTAGAAGTTGGACAACACTCAGAACTGGTGCGATCAGACTGTTGTAGTAAAGTTGTTGTCATCTGTCGACCAGAAATTTGTCCTGTAGCCCCAACCTGTGCTCCTGGGTTAGATCTAAAGGAAGTAGAAGGCGAATGTTGCCCTATTTATAGATGCAGTAAGATTGGTTTTGTTTATTTTTTATTATCATGTCTATATAAATTATTATTTACCCTTATGAACTTATGATTTTCGTCTAACTTATGGAATTAGTTTCTACAACAAAACTCAATTTTCTTATTTCTGATTGAAAGTTCTGAACTTAAGTTATGATCCTCTGTTGTTTCTACTGCATAATGCAATAAATAATAAAGTGGCAGGATTATACTGATGTATCATAGCTAGCTATGATGAAAGATATGTGATGTTACTCCTGTCACGAGTTGAGTGTATTTTTTGATACAGGTTGACTGTACTATTAAAGCCTATTCCATGTAATCACAAACACAGATAAGACAAGAGCATTAACATTTAACAACTCGCTAGTGGCTCAGTCATAAGTCTGAAGTCTTATAACACTAAAAATTGGGTTTCAAAATCTGTGGTGGGCATAGCACAGATAGCCAATTGTGTAGTTCTGTGCTTAACAACAACCAAACCAAACTGAAAACATTTAACGATCGGATAATTTCATCCTTCATGTAAAGATTTGTTTTAGTCTTATAACTGTGGATTGAAGACAAGTGTTAGTTGAACATAGGGAGGTATTTAGAAGAGTGTTGTATGCTAGACTAATCATGTGGAGGGGTATCAGTCGTTTAAGGTTCTGGAAAAATCACACTTCGTTAAACTAATTATAGAAAAACGTGTTTTTGGAAGACTGTTTCATTAGATAAAATAGCTGAAAGAATTGGATATTTCATTTACTTATCATCTGAACTTTAAAAGATTGTTGTTGTTTTTTTAGACGAACAGAACTAAACTATCACAGTGAATTTTAAAGTTTACAATAGTGCTTTCACCATGAAAATTAGATATAAAACTTCCATCATGGGTGTTATTAGTGTCCAGAAGAGGAATCTTTAAATTGAAATGTTACCTTAATTATTAAACATTATAAACTTGAATGATTTTCTTTAAAGACTAAGAAAGAATCATCAGTATACAATTTGTTTACCAGAAGCTTAACTACAATTGGATATTGTAACCAGTTTTTCTTCATAATCACTAAATTACACTCTAGGAGTTAATCTGTAGCTAGTTTATCTGCTTAGTCATCATATCATCAAAAATAAAATAATGCTGCCTTTTAACACTGTAGTTAGTGATATATTTTACTAATTTGGAAACTTAAAATGATAAACAAACAGACACAATTTGTTCAGAGAAACGTTTTTATATAACAATGTAATAAAAAACTTGCACAGGAAATCAAAGCTGTTAATGAAAAAAATACTAATTCAATGCATTCACATATACCAATTTTAAATTAATTTTTCAAGTAACAAATGAAAAACCAGCTAATTTATATTAGAAACAACTAGTTCAACAGGAAAATCTTTCTCCCTCTTTTTTTTTCTTTTGCCTAGCAGTAGAAAAATATATTTCGATAAGTGTTTTATTATTTAGAATATTTAATTAGCATAAAGAGAAATAAATAACTTCAAACTACTAGTGTTATTAGACTAATAGGAGGAAGACCATTAGTTCCTCAAGTTTAATAATAGTTGACAAAAACTGTAAAAATTATTTTAGTTGATCATAATTAAGCATTTTTAGTGTTGCTAGTTGCGTGTTTTTTTTTTCTAATAATGAGAGATTTGATCTTTAACCCTATTTTCTTGTAAATCTGAAATGTGGTACCTACAATTTAATAAAAACAGGTTTTATGTAAACTTTTGAAATGAATACAAAAGTAGTAGTAGTAGTAGTTGCTCCCTAGTGGCACAGTGAGATGTCTGCGGACTTAAATGTTAGAAACCAGGTTTCAATACCCATGGTGGGCAATGCACAGATAGCCCATTGTGTAGCTTTGTGCTTAACTTCAAACAAACAGAAGTAGTCATCTAATTTTTACCTTTTTAAGATATCAAATGTTTTCTAAGAGGATTCATAGTACTCAACAGTATGTTAATACTTGGAGAAAAAATCCCTGATGACGAAATAGAATTCAAGCAATTTTATACTGAATATTTTGTGAACAACTAAATTATATCGAACATGTAATACAAATATTATAATACATCATTCATTTAGCCCAGAATGTGCTCATGTAAATGTATGAATTTTACTTCAATGTTAATGACAATGATTCAGATTGTAAGTAATCTATTCCAAACAAAATAGGAATTTAGAGCTACTCCGGCTTGTACTGTTCCAGATGAAATTACATTATGACATACAATCCATAATTGTGTAGTGTTGAAATATTCATAGCACAATAAAACCTATTTTTTCTTCCCCTGAATATGAAAACATTTGTCAGATATTAAAATACATTTTTCTTTCATCTCATAATGTTTGCACTGTTACAGTTTTTATAATGATATACAGCAGATTATGGACTGTAAGATGCCTAATTTTCACTTCTGCTGAATAGTGTTTCTTAAATGATGATATGATTCTTAGGATGTAGTAACAAATAAGTGACTTATAAAACACATATTTCTATTTCTTGAAATCTAGGTAAGGAGTTTTTAAAATATGAACTTAGGTTTTAAATTTTTGTCATTTTCAGAGCCACCTGAAGATATGTGTGTTTACAGCAAAAAGTATGAAGTGATTGGTGGAGAGGAGATTTCTATAGCTCCTGAGGATCAGACATTTTCGAAGTACAAGGTTAGTTTAAATGTCTATTTTTTTTCTTGACATTTTAGCTATTCATTATGTCTTTCTTATCTACACAACATAAAGTTAATGTTCATGTGAAAACCTATTGATTATTTTAAAGTATGCTGTTTTGTTTTAGAAGGAGCTGAAATTCTGTTAGCAAAAATAATAATAAATCATTCATAAATTTGACATTCTATCATAATCATACAGATGTATTAAAGAAATAAAGCCAACGTTCAATAGTACACAATAGTAATAGCACAATAGTACTGTCTGTAGTCTCAAAATACAATAAAAATTATTTTACTTAATAATTTTACTGTATAAAGATAAAATACATACTGTGAGACTGGGAACAATCCCATACACTCGACATGTTTTGACATATTCGTATATCATCATCAGGAATCACTATTCTCAGTCTAACAGTATTTATTTTATTTTATCTTTATATAGCAAAATTATTAAATAAAACCATTTGTATTGTATTCTGAGACTAGGGACAGTCTCATTTTAAATATTTATTGTGTATTATTAAACACTGGCTTTATTTCTTTAATACATCTGTGTGAAAACTTACCCAAGTGTTGTCCTGATATTAATATTGTATCATAATATTAGCTCAGGTATTATAGTCTAACTTCCAGAACAGCTATGTGGACTACGTCAACCTTTTAAACTCCATATGCACCAAACTCCTTGTTGGTTACAAGGTCCCTAATACCCTGAAACAAGTTAACAGAAATACCATTAATACTGCAATTTAGTCCCACTTATTACTTCTAGGGTCTGCTTTGCATTTTATATAGAAAATGAGTGATTTTGCCCAGTGGTTTTAGTCAGGTCTTTACACTGAGTTTTGAAAAAGGCAGAAACATAAAACTACCCAATATGATTCAATACATAATATATAAAAAAAAAGTTGTCAACTTGAGGGTTAATATGTTTAGTTGACTGACACTCAACTGTTATGATTTAGTTTTCAAGACTAATTTTCAAACACAGTTAATAACAAAAAAAGTATATGACTTTCGTTTTCCTATTTTTACATGTAGCCTGGAGAGGTGTGGAAAGATGGACATTGTCGTAACTGCACCTGTGAAGGAACTCCTGGTCAGTATACTCCTCAGTGTGTGTTTGAACAGTGCCCCTCTGTGGAGAGCTTGCCAGATGATAAGGTAAATCAATGCATGGAAGTTAATACATAAATATATCTCATGTCATTCACAGGGCTGGTGATCTTATCTCAGCTACTTGCTTAAGTTCAAGTGAAGTATTCATTCCATGAATTATACAAACAACAAGCACTTTGTGAAGTATTCATTCCATAAATTAGAGAGACAACAAGCACTCTGTGAAGTATTCATTCCATGAATTAGACAGACAACAAGCACTCTGTGAAGTATTCATTCCATGAATTAGACAGACAACAAGCACTCTGTGAAGTAGTCATTCCATGAGTTAGCAAACAGTAAGCACTCTGTGAAATATTCATTCCATGAATTGGACAAACAACAAGCAAGACAGAGTTCAAAAATCAAAATATATTATCAAAAATCACAAACTTACTTGTTGCAGAGATGTAAATAATGAGTATTACACATTGAATCATAAACATGCAACCCAAACACTGATTAATGAAACTTTTAAGGATATCCATTAGGTTATTTCTGTATTTGTAGGTAGATAAATGCTTAAATATTTTATTCTTTCTTTCATAGGACTATGTTCTGACCACTGTAAATGTTCCCGGGCAGTGCTGTCCAACTGTAGTACGGCTGTTCTGTAAAGATGCAGATGGCAACGTCCATGGAGTAAGTTATGTTATTACATTTAATCACAATCAATCATAATTTCTTCTTCTTTCTTTTTAGCATAAAGAATACCCCTCCTTCCCCATTAAAATATGAATAAATTACAAATCTATAATGTGTTTTGAAATTGTGCTTAACTAATACAAGTGACACTTGGAAAAAATAATATTAACAGTAAAACTAACATTTATTCCTTTACATTTAGCTTAAAGTTTAGAAATCACATTAATAAGACTCACTTCTCCAGAGCCTGTCATAAATAAGTATTACCTTCATCTTTACAGAAATAAGTTATGTGTGATAACTTGTTTATTTCATTAGGTGGATAGTGAATGGCAAGACAAGAATGACCCTTGCAAATCATACAGTTGTGAATTGACTTCAACTGGTGAGATGACAAAAGTGTCAAAGTCAAAAACTTGTCAGGAATGCCCCAAGGTATTGGTTTTTCTGTAAAAAAGAACTTGATAATACTCTATATGCATATTTTAATTTAATGGTGATGACAGGGTATAAAAGAAAACAAATAGTTTGTTTTCTCAGGTTCTGAAATATGTTTTTTTTTCTTATATTTTGGAAAATGTCAAGTACTATGAAGTCGTTATGTGATGTTCATGTTGGTGTAATATATTTATCAGCTTGGTCCATATCATGAATCTTTAAATATGAATAGGTGATTTATGGTGTGAGGTTTTATTGTTATTAGTTGTCCATATTACTACTTGTGTGATTTCATTTTAAAAATAGAATTTGGCATTTGCAGAAAAAATAACTTCTTTGATATTTTACTCACGAATGGCCTCTATGACATTTTTTTATGCTGCATCTAAGCATCAATAAAACCTTAGGAGCTGTTAATTTAGTAAAACTTCACATATCAGGCTTGTTGCATAAATCCAGAGCTTTAAGAGGACTGTTTATCTTTTCCTCTTGAAATTCCTTTTTTGATTTTAATGATAAGTTTGAAAAGAGAACAACTACAAAGCCAATTTGAAAGTAAGTATATAATAACTAAAAGTGTAGTTGTAAAGATTCTTTGCAATATACTTAAACTGTTGGAAAAAAAAGAATTGTGTTTTATAACTCAATTTATAATGTTTTCACAGACCTCAGAATACATCCCTCCAAAAGCTAGTCTGCAACAGTGTTGTGGTATTTGTCGACCAGTGGCTTGTGAAGAGGGAGATAACTTACACAAAGTTGGAGAAAAATGGAATTCTACTGTGTTCCAGTGTTATACTGCTGAGTGTGTGAGAGAAGGGGAAGGTGTGCGAACTCTTTATCGAAGTCCCCGTTGTTCAGCTGTTCCTGAAAACTGTCCACAGGTTTGTAAATCATTTAAACGACTATTTTTAATGATATGCAGTGCCGTCTTAGAACCTTTAAATAATGCATATGTAATTTGATATAAAAAATTTAATGAGGTCTTGTGTTTATGATAACAGTGTTTTTTAACCTAGAACTGTGTGATTCAACACACAACTTGAATTGTTGAGTAAGTTTTCGTATTCAAAAATAAGAAGACAGGAAATCAAATATTGAGAAACTTTTTTCGTGTGAGTTAAGTTTTTTTTTTTTACTTTCTGAATTGGTTATAAATAGATTATATTGAAAGCGTTAGTTTATAGTTGCTAAAGTCTTTCAATGTTTATTATAGCACAGTAAACATGTGACCATGAGACATTGTGTTTATCTATGTATTTCATACCTGAAAAAGATACTCTGTGGTACTGGCTTAGATTCTGGCTCAGGAAAATGTTCTGTTAAAGGTTTAATATTGTTTTTTGATAATCACTTCATACATAAATGGCCAACTAGTAGCATGGAAATAACTAGAATATGCTTAGTTTGATTTTTCCCACTTTTTTTACAACAAAGTTTTTATGTCACAGGATCAAGTTGTTTGGGATGACAGTGGCTGTTGCCAGAAGTGTAACATGACACCTAGTAAGTTTTGATTATTATGATTATTTTATTCTAATAAATTTTCATACACTTTTTTTAATAGCCATAACTTTGAACAATCAAATGGTCCACAAACAATTTAAACCCTTTGTTTATCATAGGAAATATTTAGTACATTCACTAATAGACCATATTGCTATACTTTGATAATGGTTTTTCACATTGAATCTAGTGATATATGCTTTGTATGACTTTCTTTCAATAAAATGTACAATACTAAATGTAAAATTTTCCCTGGTTCCTGAAAATACAAAATGCCTAGTCACAAAAGATTAATAACCAGCCTTAAATATGTATCTCACTTTATGATGCCAGATAAACCTAGTGAAACGTTGTGAATAAAATAAACATCTATGGTAACTTCCTTTTATGGAAATTTTAACTGAAACAACTGGAAAAGCAATAAAAACTTATTAAACTGAAATTGTAAGAGAAACCTTAAACTAATATTAAAAAATTATCACATATATCTATTAATGTTGTAATGGTTATTTTTTTTAAACATACCCTGTCACTGAACATGCTTACTCTTTCAGCTGTGTTTGCATTATAATGTGACAGTCACTCCCACTATTCATTGAGTTGGTGGTGGGTGATGCTGACTAGCTGCCTTCCCTTTGGTCTGAACCTCAAAATTAGGGATGGCTATAGCAAGTAGCCCTTGAGCAGCTTTGCTCAAAATTCAATAAACAAACAAAAATTTCTTTGAAACAAACTTTTGTAAAAGCTCTAGTCAAATTTTATACCAAAACTTACTTATACTTATTGGATGTGATTTATCCTTTCATGTACAAAGTCATTATACAATAATATATTTTCTATTTATATCTCCCATGGAGTTAGAATAATTTATAGCAGCTTAACCTCTTATGCACATTCATGCACAGCAATAGCTTTTCAAATATCACAAGTTAAGATTTCTCTAGGAGTTCATCATTATCACCCTGTTTAATAACACCTCTGTTCCACCTTGGACTAGGATTTACATTAAAGCAGTTTAGAAAATTGTGTGACAAAAAATATATTATATAAATATAATATATATATATTATTCATGTTCATCCATAAATAGCACTAAGTGTAGTAAAATGTAGCAGACTTGTGTATTATTTACATGGTAGTAAGCTCTGAACAGAACCAGTAAGCTAGCACCTTATCATTAGCATTTCCATTTGGTCATAAACTTGAGTTTCTCATAACATTGTATATTATAATAAAAGAAAGAGATATTCAACAAAAATAATTTCTCACCATCCAAGTCCAACTCTTAAAAAAGATCAATAAATAAAAAATTGAACTAACTGTACCAATTGCAATTTAATAAAAATTGAAACAATCCAAAATTGATGTCAAAAGTATATTTCAGTTAAGTAGTCAAATATTAAACAAAAGAACACTTATTGAGTATTTATGTTCTTGTAAATAAAGTGTGTAAAAACAAGGAAAAAAAACAATAATGGTAAGCTTGTAGAATGAAAATTCATTCAAACACATTCTGAGAGTAGCATGATGGATAGATAGTAGATTTAATGCTGGAACATGTTTAGTTGAATGTTAAATATTGACTGTGGAATAGTAGCAGAAAAGAAGGTTGGAAATACTTAAAGCCATTGTGATTAATATTAGCTAGGCGATCATACTGTAAAATGATACCTTAATCTATGATGTTAATTCTTTTTCCTTCAGTCCTTTCATGAAATCCACTCTCATGAATTTTTGGGATAATGACAAGTTTGAGTAATATGTAAATATTTTATTTCATTTTCTCTATTTGTTCAGTTCTGCTCTTGAGAAGTCAAGAAACAAATACTAAATTAATTTTTTTCCACATTTCCATCGTTCATGGTAATTTATTTATAATAACTTTTGTATATTAGTATTATGTTCATTTAAGTGTACACGTTGATTTGACTTATTTTTACTGACAAGCCCATTTATGAACACATGTTCAGACTCTATTGTTAGTGGCATATTAACCAACAGTCTTTCAAGGTTTTGCACTAGAGTGCAACAGTTTGAGGGGTGCATCATAAGGAATAAATTTCAAAATATATTTAATAAAAAAATTTTTTTTAATAAAAACAAATTTCCATCCATTTCCTTGCATTATAATTTATTGTTGTTCTCATGTTGATGGATAATTTTCCTGATGAGTAATTTGAAGGGTCACATCTAAAACTGTGGCCCTAGAGCACCAGTTAACCTTAATATTGTAAAATATCAGCCTAAAAAGTTCATACTTAATAAGAGAGTGCTAGCTTTGAGGTTAATTAAAACCAGACAAGGACAAATATTTCTCTGGCTACAAGTCTATAGTGCATAAAATAAATGAATTAGTAAAACTAGACTAGGATGGCTAAAAGAGAACAGAAAGAAATATCCCAAATCAAATAAAAACGAAATTAGACCTTCATGTTTCATAACAATAAAAAACAAAGTGACAGTCATGAGTATAAGGGAGAAAAAACAAAAAATGTTAGAGCCAAACATTAGTGCTCATTTATGTGTGTGTGTGTGACATCACAAAATGCACACACATCCTTGACCTGACATGATAGTAATATAAATCAAAACTGGATAATTTATATAAATTGGCTTTCCTGTTTTGTAATAATTTTCCTATTACTTTTGACACACACATACACCTTAATAAAGTACAAGTGTATGTGTATTTTGGTACAATATCTGCATTTATGGACATTAATTAGATCACCTATCAAAGTCGTGCAAGTTTAATGAAAAATATTTAAACAATTCACAAAATACATTTTATTTAAAAATACTAAATCAAAATTCTTGAATTTAGTATTCAATTTTAGCATTATGAGATAAAAACAATCCATGTTAAATTAATTTAACAGAAGATTGTTCATTTATGTATAATGTTTTGTGGAAATATTATTTTAAATCTAAATGTAATCTATCCCCTTCTTTTCTTATTAAATAGGTATGTGCACACCTGCTGCAATCCCTATAGAAGATACCATTGAATTTTTTGGTGACTTTGATCCCATTCATGGTTTTTGTTTGAATAAGAAACCAGTTTTTGGTCTTCTTGAATGTGCCGGGA
Source organism: Limulus polyphemus (assembly GCF_000517525.1). NCBI lineage: Eukaryota > Metazoa > Arthropoda > Merostomata > Xiphosura > Limulidae > Limulus > Limulus polyphemus. The sequence continues at coordinate 796,326 of NW_013665712.1, forward strand.
AATGCAACTCACATTCATATTTCTCTATGGGTGAGTAATACATTTTATAACAATATTCTCTATGTATTCACATACTATTTAGTATAATGATCAAGTGTATGTTGTAGTTTTGAAAGAAAGATGTAAATGATATGAAGCATTGTTTAGATTTTAAAAAAGTACTATAATATTTTTTTCTTTCCTGCACTTTCTAAGTTTTTAGCAAATAATGTGTTAGCTGGAGTCAAGATGCATAAAAAGTAGTATAATATCTTTATTTTTAGAAGACAGACTAAAAAATAATTCAAATTCATTTTACTTAGAATTTAGTCTTAACAGAGATACAAACTCAGAGAGCTATCTCGTGTTGAGCATGTTCTGGTGTAGAAGAAAGATAAATATATTGAGCAAAATAAATAAAACGTATTTGCAAGCTTGGTAGTCATAGTTATTTGTTTAGAACTTTTAAAATTTATATTTTATGCTAATGGGATGTTTTAATTCAAACATAAGTTTCTGATTAGAAAAGACTCACATTCACAAAATGTTTTAATACTTTTTTACATAGCAGGCACTCATGGTGATAAAATAGTAAAGAAATCCAATGAATAATAATATTAATTCTTATCAGCTCCTTTTTCAGTCAGTCTGATTATATTTTAAAGTCACTATTAAACTAATAATTTATATTCAGCTTATTGTTACTCTCTAAATTTGAAGTGTAAGATTTATAGATATTGCTTCTTAAACATTCTGCTACCATGTTAATCACTTTATGCTGGTATCGAATTGGTGTTTTGAACTGAATTGAATGATACATTTGAATTACACTCATCGATCACTTCTCTTACTATCTAGGTGAGAAAAAAATATTCTAAACGTAAATATCATAAAACTAGTTGTTCATATTTCTTGGGCCCAGCATGGCCAGGTGGTTAGGGAGCTCAACTCACACCAAACATGCTCGCCCTTTCAGCCGTGTGGGTATTATTATGTGATGGTCAATCCCACTATTCGTTGGTAAAAGAGTAGCCCAAGAGTTGGCGGTGGGTGGCGATGCCTAGCTGCCTTCCCTATAGTCTTACACTGCTAAATTAGGGCCGGCTAGCACAGATAGTCCTCGTGTAGCTTTGTGCGAAATTTAAAACAAACAAACAATTGTATTTCTTGAGCCTGCAATGTGTACTCATAATCTAATTATTTTTTGTCTTAGCTTGGATTATTTTACATCTAACTATTTATAATCTTTACAATCATAAATGGCTTTCTAGTCACACTGACATTATCTTTGTTTTGCTATTCT
>NW_013665712.1:798607-801459 GCF_000517525.1 Limulus polyphemus
CAATTGTATTTCTTGAGCCTGCAATGTGTACTCATAATCTAATTATTTTTTGTCTTAGCTTGGATTATTTTACATCTAACTATTTATAATCTTTACAATCATAAATGGCTTTCTAGTCACACTGACATTATCTTTGTTTTGCTATTCTAGACAGTTACTTATTCTTCTCTTTTTTTTATTCCACAGATAAACAGTACTTCCAGAATAAATGCCAGTGTTGTCAAGCAGTGTCGTGGGAAGCTCGAGAAGTGGATCTGCAGTGTAAAGATGGCGAGACAGTAAAAAGAAAGTTCCAGCAACCTACAGATTGTCAGTGCACTCCTTGTGCTGCAAGCAAAGAAGATTATAATTCATTGTCATTGCAACAAAGGCAAAATAATCAACAGGGCCAGAACAACTGGGGTCAGAGTCAACAAGAACAATTACCATGGGGTCAGACTCAGCAAGGTCAGCAAGAGCAGTTACCATGGGGTCAAACTCAGCAAGGTCAACAAGAGCAGTTACCATGGGGTCAGACTCAACAAAGTCAGCAAGAGCAATTACCATGGGGTCAGACTCAACAAAGTCAGCAAGAGCAATTACCATGGGGTCAGACTCAGCAAGGTCAGCAAGAGCAGTTACCATGGGGTCAGACTCAGCAAGGTCAGCAAGAGCAGTTACCATGGGGTCAAACTCAACAAGGTCAACAAGAACAGTTACCATGGGGTCAGACTCAACAGGGTCAACAAGAACAGTTACCATGGGGCCAGACTCAACAGGGTCAACAACAGCAGTTACCAGGGAATGAAGAATTGGAACTTGGTAAAGAAGAACAACAGTTGAACCTAGAAGCACAGCAACAGAAAAATTCACAAGTGGAACAATCAGAAGTATTAGAGCCATGGCAAAAGCCAAAACAAAAGAAATTTTCACTACCCAAATTTGTGGGAATGAAGGGTGGGAGGAATAGAGGAGTAAAAGGTGGAAATCAAGTGTTTGGACCACATTGGCCATGAACAAGATCATTACTTCATGTATCAAATATGGTTTTTTTCTTCCTACCAATATCTAATTTTGAAGAATCTTTCAACAGCTTTTTTTAGTGTTCCTGAAAATTGTTTATCGTAAAGTTTTTCAAAACAGCATTCTTCAATTACTTTTTAAACTGAACAAGGAACAAAATATTGTATATGGAAATGTAGTTGAATTAAATATATTTCATTGTTTGTTATATTGTGTTATGACTTATTAGATATGGTATGGTTTGGTTTATATTTACAAACTTCTACCCATAATATGTTCTTGGAACAATTTTAATGCTTCTAGTGGTTGAATATGTGGATAATGATGCATCATTCAATTTTGGAAGCAAATATTGATAAAACTTCAAGCATTACAGTACCAATTTTGAGGTAGTAGATATATATCATAAATGGATTTGCAGATGACATTTTTATCATCTTTTTATTAGTTCATTAGGGCTTTCAACTTAAAAGTTTTTGGTAAAACTATAACATTAAATTTTTCATACAAAGTATTAGTTCATATGGGTAAAGAAGTCAGCTCATTCTTCATTTTTAATTTATGACATAGGCAATGTACTAATGAAACGTTATTACCTTAATAAAACCCTTTCAATAAAGTTCTTCTATCTGTAATATTTGTTGGCTGTGAATCATGTGGTGAAAATATAATATAGCAATGTGATATAGAAGTCAATATCTGTTTCCTCAAATGTCAACACCTACCCCATTGTTGACCATCAGTTTGGATTTGAACTTTGTATTTTTTATAGAATAATATTTTAGATGGATCTTTAGAATTCATCACGGTGTGGTATGTAGGCACACTATGTGTTTCCTACCACCTTAGTTGGTATATATATATATATAATTTTCAAAATATTGAGTCTTAATATAGTATGTCAGTCATGGAAGCCACTAAGTTCCTTTCTCCTTAGTTACTCATGGAACTCTAGGCCAGTCAACAAAGGGTGTCACATGTACTTTCTCACGGGAAAGATTATTGTAATGTCAAAAATACTGTATTGAAATTAGTAATAGTCTTTTTTTCACTGAGAAGTCAGGTGATGCCCCAAGAATAAAACTTCCCTGTTTTTCAAGTGAAAGTGGCCATTGTGAGTGCTTTCATCCTGAGAAGAATGTCAGTCTTGTTAGTATATAATGAATATAATTCAAGATAAGAACTTAAAATTCACGTCTCTCTCCAGTTAAAAAACTTCATTTTCACTTCTATTTAACATTCATTGTTGATTGAGTGGAATAAAGATTGTTTTACTTTGTGCAATGTGCATCTGATCTCTCTCTCTTTATGTCAAACTCTCTCTCTACAATACCTTTTATTAGTAAGCCTCCATTTATCAGGAGGTTCCTATCCAGTTATTTGATGGAAACTTATTGAAACTAATAATACCACAGAGCAAGTAGGAAGGATAAAATTTGGTGTCTGCTTTCTCTGGTAAATGTATTTGTCTGTGAACTTCTGAATTCTTGTTTTATTAAGTTGAAGCTTTGTATTTGAGGAAATGGCATTTTCAAGGGTTGAAGGACTTATGACCATGAGGAATAGTTAGGCACTAGGATTAAATGGTTGTCAGAGAAAGTTGTTAAGTCTAGAAGAAATATTCTCGTGGACATGAACTGTGAAAATGCATGGCAACTTTTTCACTTCAGCCACAAACCTGGAAAGAAAAACTGCTGAAATCTGGTGTACTACAGTATCAATAAGGTTCTTCCCCCTTCAGGTTTAATCTTAACACAGGTGAGGCAGGATTGACTGAGAACTTTCGTGGTTGTTTGCAGTATAATGAGTAGGTTACTGAATGACGTAGTCTATACAAGACTCATAGGTAC
>NW_013665712.1:802284-817905 GCF_000517525.1 Limulus polyphemus
GTTGTTCCAGGAAGATGGAGCACCGTGTCACACTGCTAGAAACACCCAAAAGTGGCAGGAAGAAAAACTCCTGACATGAACCCCATCGAAAACCTCTGGGCTATACTCGACCAGCAAGTCAAGAGAAAAAAATAACTTCGAAGAGCGATCTACTCCAAGTATTGAAGCAAGAGTGGGCGAAAATCCCACAATCTAAAATTGACGAGATGATTCTCATGATGCCCCATATGATCAACAAACTCCACGAAGCAAAAGGAAGATCTACTAGATATTAATTAAATTATAAATATATCAATTCATGTGAATATGACTGAAAAATTTCATTTTTTCTGAAAAGGTGGTGTCTATTTACTTGTGACCACGCTACGTATTCACTGACCAGGGTAGTCCAACTCTGGTCGATACCACACATTACTGGTAGAGAGAAACTAGAGGTGCATTAATGGACAAATTCCACCAGCAGGAGCTCTTTTGCCAACACATAAGATAGCAAGCATGATTGATGAAAGTGGGGCAGTAGGTAGCCTCTCCATAATGGGAGCTATAATGCTTAATGACCGTTGGAGAAGCCTAAAACCCTGCAGAACCAATGGGTGAGCTATATCCAGTAATTCGATGTTCTCAAACATGAGGGGAGGGATCTAATACAGTAATACTTCTTCAAGTGTAGGAATCCCAGCATCAACCCACTCCACCTTTACCCTGAGGTTTAGGACATTTCAGTTTGGTGTTGGCAGGGAGGCTAATGTCAAAACAAAAGGTAACTCTCCAACATTTAAGGGTGTAGTAAAAGATGATTGGAGATCACTACCATGAATGGCTGGACTTGGGAACAAATTATACAATGCCTGACCCTGTGTTTGAATAATCTGTCCATTCACACTATCATAGCTATGGGTCTAGAATACAGTTCTGTCAACATTTCATTCTAGTAGAGAACCAACTAGTTCATCAAGCCTAGTTCAAGGCTTAAAAGAGGATTTCCTCTGAGAACTTGGATGCCTATGTCAATTACCTACACAGGTTGCACGAGAAGGCATGCCCTGCAATGGATACAGCAGATTGCAAAGAGCCCCTAAATGACAAGTTGAGTGAGAGGCTACCTAGCAAGACAATGATGTGCCACTTAGGTGTGAGATATTCTCACCCTAATAATTGCAGCTTCTGTGGCAATAAGTTTCCAAGTCGGGAATTTGAACAGCTTGCAAGAAAGGAAAGGCCCACAACTGCAGTGGATGTGCCTTGAACAGACCATCCTACTCAAGCGAATACCTCACATTGAACTCCATTTGTGTCGAGGAAAACCAATAGCTAATATATCTCAGTACTGCACCACAACCACACTAGGTCCCAGTGAATGGACATGGCTTCCTTATTTGATGTTTGTGCCATTATCAATGCTGATTGTGCCTCCATTACTTTGAGTTTGGGCAGCAAGGCCATTTCAGGATGAACTACCCAAACCTTGCAGTGCAAAATAGGTGAGGTAACCAGTTTTTACCAACTGTATGATAAATGCAGGAGAGTTGGGGTGATCTGTCTGCTATTACTTCCTCTCAGAAAAGTTAATGAAGCCTGAGCTGGGTATGCCATGAATTCAGGGAGGTGCAGCAGCTAGATTGCATTGAATGGTGTGGTGGTTAGCCCAGCTATTTCAGGGCTGGGTGGCACTTGGTATGTGGGAGACGGAGCTCACAGGACACTTGCTGATTTCACCAAGTGTTGGACACTCTGAGACAAGCCATCCATCCAGTCACTTAACACCAACTTCACTCTGGCAAATGGTGTTAGACTAGACCCGACTAGAGCACATCTCCCATAACTGGGTAATGTCAATTGAATTGGCATCTTCAGATGGATGTACAAAGGAAATTACTGGCCAGTCTTGCCTGTGCAACAGTTTAGCTGCAGCTGCATTGCCTCACAAAAACCATCCAATATCAGCTAGAGTGGACCCAGGAACAGTGGGCCCCGCGTCTTTACTTAAGGATAGAATCACAGTATTTTCTTATATACAAGTATTTGTGTCCAGAAAGCAGACATAATTAACTCAGACATTTACATGTTCTATAATTATAGGCAGTCAGCTATACAACTTCCTATTGGAATGGTCATTAGAACAGCAAGCAGTCGGGAACCAAAACTAGCAGTGTTACATCCATTATGCCACATACAAAAGTAAGTACTTCTCTGCCAATGCATCTGAGTTGCTGGTTGAGGACTGGTCGTGAAATCTTGATTTAACACAGTGGCAGAAGTTCAATAACCTGTTATTCAAAATACTAATGTACTTGTTGGACAGACAATCAACTGGGTTGAACACAAACAACTAGCCATCACATAGAAATAGGTTGTGCATGACCAATTAAACAACTACCATGTAAGCTTCCTAGGAGGACTACTGTTGTAGGCAGAACCAAAATACAGTGGTGTTAAAGGATATAATCATACATCCTTAAGAGAATACATGACTATTTCCAGTAGTTATTGTCATGAAAGAAGGTATGCATTCCAATGTTCTCTATTGATTTCAGACAGGTGAGTGGGATAATTCATATTAACGCCTTCCTACTACCACAGATAGATGAATGTCTGGATGCATTTGAAAGTTTCCAATGGTGCAAAACTTTAGACCTGGCTTCCAGATATTAGCAGGCTGAACTAGATGATAAGAGCAAATCTAAACCTACTTTCACACCCAATGAAGACTCAAGTAAGACCAAAAGCTCGCAAATAAAAGAAAAGTATTTTAAGGCAGAGAAATGTCCGTGTATAATTCTACATATCAATATACCTACATTATGTATCTTAAAAATCAAGTAACTGTTTTGATGTTCTAAATTGAGTTATCTCCTCTTCAGCAAATGTATTATTGATTGTTTGAACAAATGTATCTGTCAGTGAATAAGCTTCAGCCTATTTGGTAAAGTAATCAATTAAAGTCAGAATGCAATAATTATTATGGTCAGTTTTGGAGAGTGGTCTGGCAGTATCCATGGCTATTCTCTGAAACAGTGAACTTTCAACTTACTGTTGGAGTTCTTTCTGGCTTGGGTAGTACCTTCTTTGGGTTGCACAGGAAGTACAATGTTCATGTTCACACCTTTTTTTTTGGAAATTGATGCAGAAATGCAGCTAATAAAATGATGTCTTAGAGTTTTTGACATCACTACTCATTCAAGTATTAAATTCAGGGCCTTATAAGTAATAAAAAGTGCTTATTGGATACTACAACTACAATTTAATTTTCTTTTTCTTCATAAATAAACAGTTTCTGTGGGCTTGAGAGTATAACTTACATAAGCAGTGAAACACTCCACACAATCTTTTACTTTTAATAGCATTGCCCCAATCCTGCTGTTATTGACATTTGCATTCTTGATGAATGGAACATCTACATTTGAATAATATAACACTGAAGAATTAATCATGGATTTTACATGGTCTTCAGTCCGTCTAAAATGGGATTTCACTTTCGTTAATGTAGAAAGTTTATTTGTTTTCAATTTCGCGCAAAGCTACACGAGGACTATCTGCGCTAGCCGTCCCTAATTTAGCAGCTAGGCAGCTAGTCATCACCACCCACCGCCAACTCTTGGGCTACTCTTTTACCAACGAGTAGTGAGAATGACCGTCACATTATAACGCCCTCACAGCTGAAAGGGCGAGCATGTTTGGTATGACGGGGATTCGAACCCGCGACCCTCAGATTACGAGTCGAGCATTCTAACCACCTGGCCATGCCGGGCCCCAAAGAGAGCTGAAACAGTATTATAGGATAATTGAAAGTTTGTGGAGGAACTACATACGATTATTATACGCGAAAACTGCTCTTCACGGGCAAGGTTTACTAACTGTACACAATTATGTGAAATTGGGAGCGATGGGTGTAGCGAACCATTTACTTTGTTACACAAAGTCATCCAAGGTCGTACGTACGACTCTGCTTGTTGAACATACTGTTACGTCTCCGTTTGTTAATTAACTTTCCGTAACTTCGTTCCGACAAAACTTTAGCGACACAAGTTCTTTACTTAATAAAACTGGTTTATTCTTTCCGAATATAACTTTACCGATACACTCAACTTCAACAATCGCGCTAAACAAACGCTATAATAACGAACGTCAATAATACTTCTGACTGCAGTTCAATTACTCACTATCTACACACACATTACCTTCCCCTCTTTTATATACCAGCCTACCCTATATTTAGTAATTACTAGAGCATTCGCCAAAGTACAGGATAGTTCTAGAAACGTGGCGTCACAGTGGTCATGTGACTCGCTGACGCAACAATACTATTGTTAGTTAACAGTTAGTTCAAATAATAACTTAAGTGACATTGCCTTCGAAATTTTTTAATTTGTAAAAACGTGTTATATTTTGGAAACTTGTGTGTGCATTTACACGGTTCATTTTATGGTGAAGGTGAATAAATTTCTGGTTTTAGATAAACGTATAAAACTGATCTCCACGATAATTACCCTTTAGTCATTAAATGTTGATGAGAACGTCTGATTATACTAAAAGGTAAGTATTATATGATACGTGCGAGCCGTATTAAATTTTACAATTTTACACTCCATACTTGACAGTACAAAATAGACAAGTTCGATAAATGAAACAAAAAATTGAGGCATAAGTTATTAGCTTAAATATGGCCAACAAAAAATAGTGAAAGAAATAATACAAAAAAAACTCTGTAGGTTCATTGAGAACGCCATCGTACGGGTCTTTTGATACGAAAGGTCGAAAACGGAGCAGTTTTGGTTGATCTATTTCAGAATATCGATGTCAAATCAACGAATACCAATACAACGTCTTTAGTAGATAGTCAGAAAACTTTAAATCATTTTGATATAGAACAAAGAAAGAGAAATTTTAAGTAGAATTCCATGTGCAATAAATGCACTAAACTCTGTAAGGTAAGCTTTTTGTATATTGTTAAATTAAAGTAGTAGATAATAGATTCACATGTTGTTGAAAGCGCTGTATTAGCGCACAATCATAAATTGAAATAGGAAAATATAGAAAACTGATCTTAAAACGAAAAACAAGAGGGAATCCTCAATAGCCGCGGCATTTGAAATACTTTTAGGCAGGATTAGAGTAAATTAATCTACGAGACTTTTGTTTTCCTTTTTTATTAGCTATATTTTTGTGTGCCAGCAATACTAACTTACTAAGCGTGAGGCGCGAGTATACCCGATTCGATTTTATTACTCATCAGGATTTTCACCAGCCTACCCTCAAAGTCAAATTGAAATCCTTTTGGGCAGGGATAGAGTAAATTAATCTATGAGACCTTGGGCGTGGTCAAATGCATCAATCGAAAGGGTTTGACCTCCTGAGTCCAAAACTGTAATTAGACTTCAAATCGGTTAAGAGATAACGAAGTTATGAGCTAAAAGTTTGTACTTGAAAAAACAACTCGGAGCCATTCTATAAGCCGCTATGCAGCGGTTAATAGGGGTCAAGTTTTCTGATAGACTGTTCTAGAAAGAAGTGAAAACTTGTTTTTTTAATGTTTTGTGTGAGGGGTTAAAGAAATTAATAGCTTGGGTTACAGTTGTTACACTGAAGTGAATAAACAATTTAATAGCTTGGGTTACAGTTGTTACACTGAAGCGAATAAACAATTTAATAGCTTGGGTTACAGTTGTTACACTGAAGCGAATAAACAATTTAATAGCTTGGGTTACAGTTGTTACACTGAAGTGGATAAACAATTTAATAGCTTGGGTTACAGTTGTTACATTGAAGTGGATAAACAATAAAATTTGAAAATATTTACATATTGTCTCGTTATGAGTAGTTACCACTAACGAAGGCATTAATTAGAATTAATTGCCCATAGCTCTCCAACGTTGCAGAACGTTTGCAAAGTTTTTAATTTAAGCTATGAGGATGTTCACAAAGAGTATGTGTTTCAATTTTCACGTTTTTATCATTTCTAAGTAAAGTTATGGTGTTAAAACCGTTTATGTTCTGTATTTATTTATCCCTGCCTCATTAATTATACTTATTGTATATGTGACTGAAAGTGTACTTTCAGGTATTGCAACATTATATGTTGTGTGTTTAACTTGAAGGTTATAAGAAGTGTTTAACAGTGTTTCCTTATCATATAAGTTTGCACGGTTTTAAGGGTCAGTTATACCTTCAAAAAGTATAAGTAAAACTTTTAAACAGTTGAAGTCTTAGAAGCATCTTAAAAGTAAACACAAAAGTACACTGTTTAAGAGTGTTTCCTCAGCATGTAAATTTGCCCAGTTTTAAGGGTAAGTGCTACCTTATTGTTTTTAACTTTTATCTTTATTTTGTAAATATTTTTATTGCTTTTGCACTTAGTAGAACGTGTTTAGTGGGATATTAATTTGTTAATTTAGTTTCAGAGTGAAGACTGCTAGATTTTTTTATGTTATTTCATGCTAACCGACAATAGGAAAGCAACCACTCACCTTTCACAAGACGAAATGATGTGTCAATGGCTTTGGTATAAAACCGTGTTGTTTTGGATTTTCGTTGTTTTTATCACCAGTAAGTGTAAATCTTGTATACACGTATGTATGTAGTTCTTTTTCCTTTAAGCCATAATTTGCGTGTAATGTACAATATTTGTAATGCATGAGTTGAAAGTTAAAAGTTAACACATATTCCCGATATCGATGTTTAAGTAAGAGTTGTATGAAACAGTTTCTTAAGTACAATTTAATATTTAAAAATTGCAAAGAGTTTTAAACTCTATTTTTTGTTATTGTATATTTAAGAGCTGTTACAGTAGCTTTTTAATCGTTTTTAAAATAGATCGGGCCGGGCGTGGCCTAGTGTTTAGCATGCTAGACTGTTTATCCACGACTGTTTTTGCACACACACAGCAACTGTACAAACACAGTACAATGCATTGAATTTCATTTTTTAAATAATACATTAAATAGTCATAATTTTGATAAAACAACGGAAAGTAAATAACTTATACTTTACTGAATTCCGACAACAAATCTAATCAAAATACTTGATTAAAGTCGCAAACAATATGTTATTGTTTAAATGACTTAAGGTTCAATTGTATATGTTTTTTTTCCACTGACCAAGGTAGTTATCATGACCACTGACTAGAGTTGGGACTGTTGGTTACGTCACAAACATTTTTTGGAATAGTTAACATGAGTTTGGCACATTGTGTTTGTGCACTTAAACTGACCTTGTTATGTTGTGGCTTTATTCTCACGCTAGTCACACTTTATCACAGATCATTTCCCCTTTTTGTGTTACTGAACTTTCAAAGAAAACGTGTTGCTGGAGAAATATGTAGTCTTGTAGTAGTGTTTTCTTCAGTGTCAACTGCTGTGTAGAGGTTCAGATATACTTAGCAATTGTATCGCTGCTATTTCTACTCGTAGAGTGACCAAGTAATGCGGGTTAGGGGGGGAGTGATATACTAATACTTATATGTAGTGATATTACAATATACGTGGTACATTGCCCTGTATAGTCCGTGTATAGTTTTGACAGAATACCCCTATTAATGTGTAAACAATTTTAGTAATTTTTTTTTGCATTTCGACATGTTTTCTTGTCTTCATGGATGCTGCCGTTTTTACACAACTACAAATGCATTCACCCGTACATTAAGCTGAGCTTCTCAACACCCAGCCTAATGAAAATACAAAACAAATATGAGGGAACAAACTAAAAGTAATTGTGGTTTATTTGTAATTTTTGTGGTATTTTATTTTAAGATATCAAGGTATAATTCCTGTCCTTATAACTAAAAAAATATTACTTGCTGATTGTGTCTAATTATGTGCAAGTAGTCCTTTGACCTATTTCTCTTTCAAAAGAAGCATCGATGTTATCTCAATACATATTGGTGTAATTTTCAGTGTCTCATATAATACTGTTACGTCTCCGTTTGTTAATTGATTTTCCGTAACTTCGTTCCGACGAAACTTTAGCGACACAAGTCCTTACTTAATAAAACTGGTTTATTCTTTCCGAATATAACTTCACGATACACTTGATGTACAGATGACTGTACCAACCTCGGTACCTCTGTGCTGGACTTAACGTAGGATTCAAATTCGAGAGCTCTGGCCATTCCATCCTGCATGGTAGAGGGGTGTGCTTGCTTCACTTGTATCTCCCCTTTAGCACGGATTCTCGTCCTAAACCTAGCCCTGTAGACTTCTGACTGATTCTGGGTTCCGTACCTGAGTTCCAGAGCCTCTACCAGTGCTCTATAGTTGTGTCTGTCGGCTGCTGTCAACTGTCCAAGTATTTCCAGTGATTGTCCCTTCAAGCTCGTTGCCAGATATTCAGCTTTCTGCTCCTCTGTCCATCCATTCATCTCTGCCAGTAACTCAAACTGTGCTCTATATGCTTCCCACGGTGCTTTCCCATCGTATTCCTGTGGCTTCCTTCGCACTGGATCACTCCTATTACTGACATTCATATCTGGGATGTGACTTCTAACGGGACTGAATATGTCTGCATTAGAGCTTAGCTGCGGGCTCTGTAAGGGGCTTACCATTGTCTGGGGCTGATTAAGTCGATGGTCAATGTATCCTACTTGTGTGAAAGACAATAGATCGTCCTTTAACGTATCTAATTCGCTTTTAAATTTACTAATGTTTTCCATTTGTACTTCTTGTTTCCTTTCTTGTTCCAATGCCACTGCTGCAGTCTCTCTTCTTGTTTCTTTTCTCGTTCTTCTTGTTTCTTTTCTTTTCCTCCAACCACTGCTGTAATTTCTCTTCTCGTTCTTCTTGTTTCTTTTCTTTTCCTCCAACCACTGCTGTAATTTCTATTCTCGTTCTTCTTGTTTCTTTTCTTGTTTATTTTGTTGTTCGAGCTGCCACTGTTGCAGGTTTTCTTGCAGCTGCTGTTGTCTCTCTTCTTGTTTCTTTTGCTGCTCTTGTATTGCTGCCATTAAGTCTGCTAAGCTGTAGTTTAATTTTACGCCTCTTGTTTCCATTTTTTTCATCCCACTTCTGACACCAATTTGTTACATCTCCGGTCGTTAATTGATTTTCCGTAACTTCGTTCCGACGAAACTTTAGCGACACAAGTCCTTACTTAATAAAACTGGTTTATTCTTTCTGAATATAACATTACCGATACATTTATTTTCAACAGTCGCTCTTTTACAAACACTGTAACGAACGAACGTTAAAATCAACAATACTTCCTGACTGCAGTTCAATTACTCACTATCTACACACACATCGTTCCGTCACGTTGTCACCCTGTTATACATATATATACCAGACTACCCTATATCTAGTAATCTCTCGACTATTCCCGAAGGTTCGAGAGGTGGCGTGACACTAGTCACGTGACCTCGCTGACGCAACACTACTATTACTAACGTTATAGATTCATTGTTTAGAAAGATTTAAGTGGTGAATAAATGTTAATTAATAAATAATGTTTTGGTATTTTAACACATATATATAATCTACTTGGCCTTAAAACATAAAGAAAAATAAACGTTTATCACTACCAAATATTTTTTTTTATTCTTTGTACAGTCAAAAGAGTTGAAAATTTGTGTCAGAATGTCTGCACTATGTTTTCTACTTCCTGACCTGGAATACAGTGAAAAGACTTTAAGACTCTTGCAGAGTACACATGCAGTTTTGTTCAGGATAACATTTCATTTTTCTGCGTAGTTTTTATTAAAAATGTGATGATTAAAAAATTACTTCGAGACCGATGAAATAAGTGAAGAGTAGGTACATTTTGGAGGTACAGACAAATTTGTTTTACTTAAATTTGATAACTTTGGTTAACCATTCAACAATGGTTGCCGTCGTTCTCGACGGGCTTTTATACTAGTCCTAACTTAATATATAACTGATTTTAAAGGCAATGTACTAGTACTTAGTGTTAACCCAATAAACACCTAGTTATAATATCAGTTTACCGACACTTAATAGAAACGTTGTGAACTATTAACCCCTTGGCTGCGGCTGCTTTTAACGCGCATGAAATTTTTACGACCCGTACAACTGATACAGCACACTCGCATTCAACTGCCGGAGGCGGACCGTACCCTATAGGGCGAATTAGCAGTCAGTGGGTTAATCATTATTTTAATAAACTTTCATTTAGTGGTAATCAAATATACAACTATTTTCAATGTGAATTCAAGTTATCTTTCTGTTATGATGTTGTTTTGATTTGTTTAAAAGTTGAATGCTTATTGACTATATTATTGCAGTACCTTGTAAATTCTTGAGAAATAGTAATAATAACAGTTTCTTACACGACTACCAAAAGCTTACCAGTTGTCTTTTGGTTGTACCGTATGGCTTGTTTGGTTTTTGTTTGTTTGTTTCTTCTGTTTTTGTGAACAAGAAAAATGGTTTTAATTATTAACACTATCTCTTTTTCTACAATTTCAATGATTTTGAATATTTTCGCAGTTCTTTAGCACTTGTTGAACAATTCTCCAACTGTTGTGACTTTTTACATTAATGTGTTTTTGTTTTTTATGCTCTTATCTTGTCTTTTTGTTGCGGAACCAATGTAAGCGCCATTACACGTCGGGCAGCGAATTTAATAACCTTCCAACTTATAGCTGAAGCCTAATTCTACATATAACTGGGAACAGATTTTGAAGTCTCGCGGAAGATTTGAACCCGTATTGTAACTTGATTGGTGGAAAGAACAATTAGCACGTGAACATAAGCTTTATCCGTGAGCACCAATGAAACTGTGTTACGTTAAATATATATATCTGTGTGTATAACAAACAAACGTTGAGTACATCACAAAGCTACCTATACGGGGCTAATATGAAACTTTGAGAGCTTTCTCTCGCATTTCGTTATCCAATGTGTGAGGGCGCTTACATCGTTTCCACGAGGGGAGACTAGAGACAAGGATAAAAGAACACAGTAATTATAGTGTTCTTCATCATCTGTTCAAGAAATGCGATGTTTTAATGTCTTAAACTGAATATAAAGTCGTACGTACAGAAACTAGATGCTGTTAAAAATTAACACACTTCTAATCCTGTTCTGAACAACCAACAAACTCCTGCTGAGCTTTTGTTAGTCATGTAAGGGTAAAGTTTCATGTTCATTTTGAAGTTATTTAAAGTAAATTAAATATTAAAGCTTTCATTGATTTGAAATAAGTTTATTGTTTGAATAATAAAACAACTTACGCACTATTTCAGCTTCTCTACGCTGCGATGAACCTAACAACCAACGAAGTTTTCAATTACAAGAGATATGGTTACCTTCGTGACAGCAGAGGGCGCTACTATAACCGTTTTAACAGAGGTGTAATGACAAATGTATTGGAGTTTTTTCATTTTACACGCATCTGGGACGCCAAAGATATCGAAATGAAGGAAGAGGAATTGATATAATAAAACAAGTGTTAGCTCATCGCACTTAGCGCCGCCTCTCGGTGTAGGGTGATTTGACTGCACGCTTACATTTCTCTAGTCACGTCAGTTATACGTACTTAGGGACCAAATATCTGTTTCTTTATTATACGGGTAGCACTAAGTGGCTCAGCACAATAATCCTAGTTATAAATGTGTGATAAAGTAAGTTCATGTTGCGCATGTGTAGAAAATCGGAGGAAGAGGCCTTTTTACTACGTTTACTAGTTACCGCACAGACTTTTTAATATGTAACTCAACCATTGTGTGATATGTTTTGGATTTTTTCTAACGTTTTGAAAGGTGTACCATATGGAAAAGTATGGATGTACTGTTTTCAATCTATTTAGTGCTTTAAAACTTAAAGGCTCACTTTTCAAAATAATACTTTCTAGTAAGAAATGGCAGAAAAAGCTACTAGTCTCAGCCAATGAGATTGCTCAAAGTGGCAACAAAATGATTCAAGCTGCTGGTCTCAGCCAATGAGATTGCTCAAAGTGGCAACAAAATGGTTCAAGCCAATGAGATTGCTCAAGATTACCAGATCAAATATCCATTTTACAACCTATTAAAACAACGACGAAAGTATGATTTTTCATTTAAAAACAAGATTTCATCAGCGAATGAATTCAAAGTAGGCTTTCACACTTTCTCAAGACAATCTGAAATGCTCTTTTATGTTACCAATAATCATTTATTATGCTACAATTATGTTCAATTTCATAACATTTGAAATTCTTTTCACAACCGAAAACATCTTTGAAAAACCTTTGAAGCCCTACCCCTTTCCAACATCAAGGTCAGTGGAAAAAGAGAAGTGAGCTTTAAGTTTTAATAGCGTAGACCTAAATAGTAATGACTTATTTTTTTGTGATATAGTAACGTTGGTATTTAAGTTGGAATGGCTTACGTGTGGTGCTTCAAAAAGCAACATGTGAAGAACTCGATAGTTATAAATATTTTTATTTCAACATGATATTCTATGTATAGGCTGAAATTATACCAGTATTTATAGTTACAGCATTATTTTAGATATGTAGGTGTTTTTAGATGACCTTAGTGTAGTACAGCTGTGGTTATTCTAGTGCTTTGAAAGTAACAGTGCCATTGTATTTCCACTAGAGACGTCTATATATATATATATATATATACACACACAAACACATATGCACAAGTTATACTATGGTAAACGTTTCGTTCAACGTTATGCTATTGCTTTACAGGCCATATTATAATATGGTGTAAATGCCTGCTCTGTTTGCGAACGTTTCGTTCAACATCATGATATTATAAAGGGATGATAATGTAGGTAATATTGACAAACGTTTCGTTCAATATCGTGCTATTGTTGTACAGACAATACTCTAATAAGGTGAGTACATGCGCTGTTTTATGTGGTGTGAGTGCATGCATTGTTAACGAACGTTTCATTCAACATTGTTGTATGTGGTGCGAGTGCAAGCATTATTAGCGAACGTTTCATTCAACACTGTTGTATGTGGTGCGAGTGCAAGCATTGTTAGCGAACGTTTCATTCAACATTGTTGTATGTGGTGCGAGTGCAAGCATTATTAGCGAACGTTTCATTCAACATTGTTGTATGTGGTGCGAGTGCAAGCATTGTTAGCGAACGTTTCATTCAACATTGTTGTATGTGGTGTGAGTGATGCATTGTTACCTTGACAGTTTTGTTTTTGTCAGTTTCTCTTGTCACAGAGACTTAATCCGTCATATGGCTCACTTCTTATGCAACGAAATCAATGAGGCCTAATATATATATATATATATGTATACGTTTAGAACTAATAGAGATTTTAAGATTTTCCTTAGATTTTTTATCATATTGTCGCAATAGTAAGTAACGGTATGGAAGGTTCAGGCTGACAGAAACATATATTGTGCCTGAATAAATAAAAAAGATGGGAACACGAAAGAGTTATATTAAACGATATTAATAAACAGCTCCAGTGTGTATGATAAGCTTTTATATATTTTTCCAACTAATAAATCGTAATGAACCTATATAGAACAGTGTTCTTTAAAAACGTTAACGGACAAAATACCTTAACAGAACTGTAAACAACAGTGCTATAAAAATATTAACAGTCGTGAAAAGCTTTTCTTTATCAACGTCCAACAACGCCTTGATTTATATAAAATTTCTTTACGATTATAAAGGTTTCTCCCCTGAGGTTTTCCTTACCCACAATGCCCACCAGACTACTTATTTTCTTACTAGTTGTAAACGTATTCTCCCATATTATCACTGCGCCACGTAATACTCGATAAACATAACTCACATATAGTACACGTCAATGAGGCGCCACTAACACTCAATACCTATAAGAAACATTGTACACGTCAATGAAGCGCCACGTAACACTCGATACCTATAACATACATATTGTACACGTCACTGAGGCGCCACGTAACACTCGATAACTATAACATACATATTATACACGTTAATGAAACGCCACGTAGCACTCGTTATCTATAACATAAATATTGTACACGCCACTGAGGCGCCACGTAACACTCGATACCTATAATATACATATTGTACACGTTAATGAGGCGCCACATAACACTCGATAACTACAACATACATATTATACACGTTAATGAAACGCCACGTAGCACTCGTTATCTATAACATAAATATTGTACACGCCACTGAGGCGCCACGTAACACTCGATACCTATAATATACATATTGTACACGTTAATGAAGAGCCACGTAATACTAGATGCCTATAACATACATATTGTACACGTCTCTTTAATAGAGAGGTTGATGATTAACACTGACTTCTGAAAAAAAAACATTCATTGTTACAGGCTCTTTAATAAAGACGTTGATTATTAACACTAAGTTTTGAAAACAGACAATAAATTGATTGTTACAGGCTCTTTAATAGAAACGTTGGTGATTAACACTGACTTCTGAAAACAAACAATTAATTTATTGTTACAGGTTCTTTAATAAAGGCATTGATGATTAACACTGAGTTTTGAAAACAAACATTCATTGTTACAGGCTCTTTAATAGAGACGTTGGTGATTAACACTGACTTCTGAAACAAACAATAACTAGATTGTTACAGGCTCTTTAATAGAGACGTTGATGATTAACACTGAATTATGAAAACAAACAATAAATTGCCAACGTCTCTATTAAAGAGCCTGTAACAATATGATTAACACTGAGTTTTGGAAACATTGTTACAGGCTCTCTATTGTTGCAATCATAAAAATGTATTGCTTGTAGGAATATGTACTGCATATCATTTGTTAGTGATAATTACCATTAAGTTACTTAATAAAACTGTAGAATATATATACAATGTAAATTAAATAGATGGAAAAGAGATACAGTTTCAAAGACTGGTCTATGAAGTTCCAGTAAATAATCTGTATATGACAAGATAGCTTTTGTAGCAATTATTATTGGGGCAATAAACGTAGGTTGTTTAACATTGTCAGAATATTTATTAAAACATATCTAATCTGTACTTAGTGAAACAAGATAAGTGGTGTCTACGTGTAGTGAAGTTTACACTTTTTAACTCAGTAATATATTATGTAGCCACATAAACCAGATAAGTGGTGTCTACATGTAGTGAAGTTTACACTTCCTAACTCAGTAAAATATTATGTAGCCACATAAACCAGATAAGTGGTGTCTACATGTAGTGAAGTTTACACTTTTTAACTCAGTAAAATATTATGTAGCCACATAAACCAGATAAGTGGTGTCTACATGTAGTGAACTTTACACTTTTTAACTCAGTAAAATGTTATATAGCTACAGAAACAAGATAACTGGTGTGTACATGTTGTGAAGTTTAAACTTTTTAACGTAGTAAAATATTATATAGCTACAGAAACCAGATAAGTGGTGTCTACATGTAGTGAAGTTTTCACTTTTTAACTCAGTAAAATATTATATAGCTACAGAAACCAGATAAGTGGTGTCTACATGTAGTGAAGTTTTACTCTCATTAATTCAGTAAAATGTTATGTAGCTACAGAAACCAGATAAGTGGTGTCTACATGTAGTGAAGTTTACACTTTTTAACTCAGTAAAATATTATATAGCTACAGAAACCAGATAAGTGGTGTCTACATGTAGTGAAGTTTTACTCTCATTAATTCAGTAAAATGTTATATAGCTACAGAAACCAGATAAGTGGTGTCTACATGTAGTGAAGTTT
>NW_013665712.1:818602-819634 GCF_000517525.1 Limulus polyphemus
GCTGACTTCAGGAGATTTCTTATCATATGTTAGCTTTATCGAATCAGCAGACGTTTTCAAGTTTGAACGCGCTTGATGGTGAATATCATCCATCCTTTCCGATAACACTTTCACAAACTCTGACACATTCTCAGGCAACTCTTCATAAGGTGGGCATCCCTTATGCTTGGGTCCCCTTTTAGCACTACATGTACTGCATGTCCGGCACCATTCTTCCACATCTCGCCTCATACCTATCCAGTAAAATCTTTGTCGTAGATGACTCAATGTCTTCCTAATTCCGTGATGTCCTCCTGTTAAATTATCATGGGATTGACGCAGCACAACTTCCCGTAACTTCCTCGGTATAACTGTTTGCCAAGTCGTCACTTTCTCATCTGTAGTTTCCCATCTCCGTACAAGAATACCATCTTCAAGCTTCAATTGGTCCCATTGTGCCCAATAGTGCTTTGTCACAGGGCTTTGACTAGACATCTTCTCCCAAGCAGGGCGCACAACACTCGCTTTTAGAAAATCAATCATTGACTAAATCCTGGTCTTTCTCCTGCTCTGCTTTAATATCTATACCTAGTTCCACTTCGTCATCATCAACTTCTTCAGTCACTTTGACTTCACCTTGATGGCACCTAATTAGTTCAACCTCTCTTTTAACAGTTACCGGAACTTGGCCTTTGTTATTCCCAAACGTCATTTTATCAAACTCATTTACAAACTTCCTTGGTAGTAGATAGTCCAATCCTAATATGCATTCATCTTCAATGTCAGCCAAGTATACTTCCTGTCTGTCCTTTATGTCCATGAGCTCAATAGTTACCCACACTGGTCCCCACAACCTTGCAGAATGTCCTGTCACACCATAAAGCTTCTGTATGGCTTCTGGTACTCCTTCATGATCTAACACCTTGATGCTCACAAGGATTTGCTGAGACGCAGAGTCTATGACAAAGTTGCACCTTTGGCCAGTCAGCTTTCCTGTCACATAGACACTGTGTGTGCTTGGCATTCTACACTTAGCTGTTGGGACTTTCAAGA
>NW_013665712.1:820587-822695 GCF_000517525.1 Limulus polyphemus
ACACACATATTCTTGTGACGTCACGCCGTGACCATCTTATATATACCAGACCCCCCCCCCAATCTAGTAAATGCTAGAGCACTCCCGAAGGAAAGGGATAGTTCTAGAAAGCAGGTGACGTGACAATAGTCATGTGATCTCGCTGACGCAACAATACTTTCCAATCAAGGGTGGCCAGAGAGCTATGACAGATCCGAGCTGAGCTTGCCAAAAATCAAGTGGTATTTGGCAAAGGTGGAAAAAGGGAATCCCTAAAAATGACCACGCAAAAAATAAGTATCTTTTTTTTCATTGATAATTTAAAAAGTTTACCCAAAAAGATGACTCCCCCCTATCATCACTGTGAGACAACTACTAAAAATAATTTATTCTTCGTTAATTATAGAAGATATGAGCATACTTATTTAGTGAAAAAAATTGTCCATGTGCAAAAGTTTCAACATGGGTCTCTAAAGAATAAGAAATAGTCATGACCTATTAAGTTGTATATTTTTAATAACGCTGTCAAGTAAAACAATATTTTAGCTTGAAATTCATGAAAAGTATTAGAACAATCTTTGTTAAAAGTTTATTTTGCTTATTACCCTGTGTGTAGGTTCTATTTTTGTCTGGTGCAAAGAAAGATGCTTGTTGATGCACAGACGGTTCACGCCTTTTTCATTTAATTAATTATTCATTGGTTGGCTCTCTCATTCTGATCCTAATATTATTCCAGAACTTCTCATTTTCTACTGGCTGAGAACACTTGCTTCACACTTGGAGCAATAGGTGCGTTATAAGGGTAATTGTCAAATCTCAATATTCAGTATTCCAAGACTAGACTAAAAGTTTGTGGTGGGAAATGTTGATTAGCTGCTTTCCCTCTAGTCTACCACCTCACAATTGGAGACGAGCGGCGCAGATAGCCCCCTAGTAGCTTTGTCCTAAACTTAACAAACTCCATTTCGAAGGCAATGTGCCACCTAGCGTCTTCAACATTCGTCACTTGCATTGGGTTGCTCATTTGTCTTGTGTTAACAACCAAATAGTGTGTAATAGTACAACTGAACTCAACATTAAAGTTACTTTAAAATTTTGATCTTACCATAATGTTGCTCTTAACTTAATACTTGCACAACGTAAGAACTATTTACTATAGTGCAATAAATATATTCATGCTTAATGTCGTGCTTTATTAAAGATTGTTGTTAGTGGTAATTACACAGTATTATCGAACTTATTTAAATTTCATGTTCCTTCTAGAACTCTGAACGAGATCTAAGGTAAAGTTCACTAGTGAAAAAAAAAGTGACAGACAAAAACAAAGTTTAGAGTAGTATGTACATACACAGCAGTGTACTAATTCTCATGATTTTATACAGGATTCATTCAGTCTGGTAGACTGTGAAAAATACATCTTGAATATGATAAAATAATGCTGGAGTACTAATAATAATACAAAGGGACACGTACCTTGTATAAGTTAAATAATTTATTGTATTTAGCATGTAATGCAACAAAAACATTAACCAGTTAGTGTGCTCATTAAAAAAAAAAAAGTAAACATCGAATTGAAAATGTTGTCGGTTATGGGATTAGATCCTAAGAAGCTTAGAACCCTTTTATTACTGTTTGGATTATTGTCATGAATCGATTTGTCTAACACCTTTCCAAAGTGACTTCCAACGTTTCCGAGTAAGCTTATTAAAATATAATACGTTGCTATACGTATATACAGTGAAATAAGTTACAGACATTAGAGACACAAAATAAAACACAATATATCCCATAATAAAATTCATCCATTACAGGGAAAAATATTAGAAAAAATTAGCGGGTAATGAAAGGGTACACGTTAAGACAAGAAACAGTCTTGGAAATAATACTGTTACGACAGCGGAAGTCACGCGACGATGGGAGCATGCGCGCTGGAGTTTCTAGAAGGATCGTGACTTATCGGGCAACCTCACAAATGTCCCAGCGTTTGCTAGACGCCCTCTTTTTTAGTATATAAGGAGATAGATTGAAGAGAAATAATTGATAATTGAATCAAGCGAGCAGTAGGCACCATAAGTAAAGTGTGTGAATAGCTGTGAATTATAGCGTGTGTTTATAAAAGTATTGAAGTT
>NW_013665712.1:822743-836803 GCF_000517525.1 Limulus polyphemus
ACAAAGTTTGTAACGAGAAAGATAAACTAGTTTTAATCAAGAAAGGACTTGTATCGCTGAAGTCACTCGGAAAGAATTTTTACCGGAAATTATCAAACAAGCAGATAAGTAACAATATGTTGAAGCAGTTCTACAGTTCGAAATAATGATGATAATAAAATATAATAGTAATTAAGAAATGAAAATGAAATGAAACATAATGCAATATCAAAGAGGGAAATAAAACTTACAAACACTGCGAGAATGAGTACCAAAAAACGAAACCGATTACAAGATAGAAAAAAGGTATACTATTGAGACTGATAGAAACTTCGGCATTAGGTAAAACTAAAAAGTGAATTATAAGTATTAAATAAGAGGTTAAATCTTAAGTTTTGGTAGATCTACTTTTATTCATAACTTTTTAAAGGAATTTAAAATATTTTAGGTATTGATATATGTCTTATCTCATTTGCGTTTGTGACTAATATATTGTCGAGTAATAATAATTAAATTTGCAGTAAATTAAAAGAAAAAAATAACTCAAAGATCACATTAGCAATCAAAATCTTAAGTGTGAGAAGTCACCTAACATTATTTTTGTAAACGAGTAAGTACATCAATAATATATGCAAAAAAAAATCGAGCACGACACAACTGGAGCCTGGAAAATTTAAGACGGCAGATTCGTGATGTTTTCAGAACTGCAGTGCCTAGTCTATTATGAGATGCATGATAATAAAGAACAAGTTGACATGTATGAATGACAACTTTTTCCAGTTTATTTTGTGCGACGTTTCGAGCATACGCTTTTCGTCAGGCATTAAAGATCATGTTGGGATGACTGTGAACATTACTAAAATATACAGCACTACGACACTAGTTTTGAACCCAGTTCTTTTGGACACTAAAACAGAAGTTAGTTAATCTCATCATATGTCACCATGCACTTTAATTAAAAACAAAATCAACGGAAGAAACATTTTCGACATTTTATGGTGAATTCGATTTTTTTTTGTCGAATTAATGACTTGTGTCGCTAATTAGTTGAACTTGTTCTAATCGAAATGTAATATTGAATTTGTTTTTAATACACAGGTACGTATTCTCAAACATCTCTGCCAGTCTGTGAAGAAACAAGTTGCTATCCAGCCGTAGGAAATTTGCTGGTTGGTCGAGAAAAACATCTTTACGCTTCTTCAACCTGTGGACAACAGAAAAAGGAACATTTCTGTATTGTTAGTCATTTAAAAGAAAAGAAGAAATGTTTTAGTTGTGACTCTAGAAATCCTGGAGAATCTCATGAAATTGAAAATGTTGTTTCTAGGTAAAAGAAACTTCATTATATACAAATAATGGATATATATACATACACACACACACACACACACACGTGTGTGTGTGTGTATATATATATATATAATATAATATGTGTGTGTGTGTGTGTAACTTTTCTTGATTTAGTATTATAAGTCAAATCTTAAAATAAATAATTAATAATTTTTGTGTGCAAAACTGGCAACCATAAAGCTTACAAATTAATAAGTATCTTTGCTAGGATTGGAGGTAATAACTCGAAATGGTGGCAAGCAGAAAATGGCAAGGAAAATGTTACGATACAGCTGGATTTGGAAATGGAGTTTCATGTCACACATCTCATCATCATTTTTAAAACATTTCGACCTGCTGCCATGCTTATTGAAAAGTCTCATGACTTTGGAACAACATGGAGAGTATGTATAGTCATTTAATAACTAATATCTTTGGTTACTGTTGCAAAATCGGACTTAATCTTGTGTTTAAATGTGTTTATTAGTAAAGACCAAACTTAACTCATCTTTAAATCCCAGTTATTCCTTAAGAACTTCAAGTTGAGAAATATCTATATAAAATTTCATGCTCAAAATGAGATTTTTCAGTAACTCTAGTTACATAATTTTTTTTTTGAAGCTGTCTTTATTGTTGGTTTTATTTGCATCAGTAAAAGTGTTTGAGGAATAACCTGTTAAAATCATTGAACTAACCCATACTTGTAGTAATGACAACAGTTTCAGAAAATATGTTGGTTGATATTTAGTGTTTTATAGTAATTTATTATATAATAATCTTTGGAATGTTGTAACAGATGATTGAAGAAAGGTTAATTATGTTTCCAGTGAAAACCTGTGTTGTAAATAACCATGACTGAAGAAGGAACATGTCATGGTACTTACTTCAGACCTTTAACTATTTCAATTTTTTCTTAGAATTATTTTATTTTACAATATGATTCCAATGACTTAAATATAAGAAAATTAATTTAGCAGCAGCTTTCTTAAATGGTGTTGTAACTATACCTTATAACTATTTTTAGTTGAATTAAGTTAAATAGTAATTAATTTAAATAACTTTTATATGCTGTATATTGTTGATTAAATAAGTGTTTTGTTTGTATAATACACAGGTGTACCACTATTTTGCCAACAACTGCACAAAGTCATTTCCAGGAATACCAACTGGGTCTAGACAGAGGGTGACTGATGTAGTCTGTGACTCCCTCTACTCTGGGGTTGATCCATCCACAGGGGGAGAGGTAAGCATTCTGTTTATTGAACTGGTAATGTTTACTTCTGGTGTTTTTTAACCATTTTGTCAAAGGACACAATTTTTTTTTTTGTAAATATAAAGAATGTCATATGATTGTCAGCTGAACTAATATAAACTCCTAAACTGTGATGGTGATTGTTATATGTATACAGTAAATTAGTGTTGATATTGCCAATATTGTATGTTCTCTTGGAAGTTTAACTCGTCATTGTTATCAACTGGATGCTGTATTTAATATTGATTTATTAATAAAGTGTTTGTAAAATGTAGTTTTAAAATTTGTATTTTGTTTTCAAAATTGGATGGGTTTTAGAAATACATTGTTTCTTTATATTGTAAATTTCTGTATCTCAAAAATGTGTTCTTCAATTTTTTAACTATATATTTGCCCCCCAGTGTCTTGTTGGTAAGCTGGAAAGCTTAATGCTAAAAACCATGTTATGATACTTGTGGTGAGTACAATATAGATGGTGTGGCTTTGTGCTTAAAAACAAGCAAAGCTGCCATATTTATTCTTAATCTGATGGAAGTTTAAGCTGGTGCTATGACCTTGTTTTACTTTACAACTGGATCAGCCATGATCTAGTGGTTTGCATGCTTGGATTGTATATCTGAGGGTTTGTGGTTCACATTCCTATTGCTACAAACAACAACAAAGCTTCACACTTTTGGGCTGTAAATATGTTTTATGAGAGTGATGATCAAATAATACTATTTGGTCAGACACAAGTATCCCAAGAGTTGTCTGCGAGGTGCTTTTGACTGGTTGCTTTCTATCTTGTCTACAAGTTCAAAATTTTGGACAGCTATGCCAAGATAACCTTCTGTGTAAATTTTATATATATACATAAGTTGGCTATTATCTTATGGTTTGAATGTTTATTGGAAAATATTACAATTTATAACGAGTAGGCATCAGTGTTTTGAGCCTTCTATTGAGCAATAAGCTTCATTAAGTATCTCATATTTTATCTTCAATTTTTATAGGAATGGTTTTAGTGACTTGACTATTGTAATTTACTTAGTTAATTAAATGTTCTGTTTGTTTCGTTAGGTTATATTTAAAGTTATACCTCCTAATATTCAAGTGGATGACCCATATAGTCTTGAAGTTCAGAATTGTTTGAAAGTGACCAACCTGCGAATCAACTTCACGAAGCTCTATTCACTTGGTGATAATCTTTTGGATTCAGTAAAACCAAATAAAATGAACTATTATTATGCTATTTATGAAATAGTGGTGAGAGGGAGATGTTCTTGTCATGGACATGCTAGTCATTGTGTAGCAAAACTTGGCCAACCTACAGGGCCCGATATTGTAAGTTGCTAATTTAGAATACTTTTAAGTTAGTTAATATGCACTTGATTTAAAACTTACATCAGAATTAATGCAATGTGAGACATGTATTTGCTTGAATTTTGTATTTTAAGTGATTGAAACACTGTAGAAAAAAATACTGACAAAAATGCTTCACTTGTATAATAATTGAAAAAAATTGTAACAGTCATATAAAATATTTTGCTACAAACACAATAGCCACAAAATGTTTTATTATTACAAGTGAATATGAAAAAATTTCAGATTTATAGCCTAACATGGCAATGCTTACCGCTAATTAACAGGCATTGAAGTTAAACAAATGAGATGTTAAGAGGTGTTAAATGCAGTACCTTTGTTTATATAAAAAAGAAATATAAAAATTATGCATGTGTTAAGCTAAATGCAAGTGATTGGCTTCACAGCATTAGTATATTAGCTATTAATGTGTAATATTAGTTTGTGTGATTATGCAGTTATTTATATTATTTGTCATATATTTGTTATTCTATTTATAGAAAACTTGCTTAACCGAATGTTTAAACTTTTGTATATGTGTTACTGCAAACAGAAGTATAAATTTATTACAAGTTGTATGAATGTAAAAAAAAAAATACAAGGCAGTTAGTTTAAGAAACTTAATTTCAATATGTGACATTATACAAAAAGTCAATCTTAATCAGAAAAAAAAAGTAATCTGTGAAATTTGGAAAAATTAACAAACTCAATTTTGGTTTTTGGTGTATGGATTTCTAATAATTTTGCTAGAAATGTGATAAGTGGGTTTTTATGTGAAATTACATTTCAAAATAATTAAGATTAACTGTAGATTGATGTTTCCAGAACTTCTAACTAATTCCTATACCTACAACTGTTCCAAATGTTCACTGTTAATATTAAGACAGTCACTCTTTCACTCACTACAACAAAGCAAAGTTACTGATCACTAATTCAGTTATTCTAACTAAAAGAACCCTTGAAACAGAAACATGACTTTGAAAAATCATATAAAGAGCAGGTCTCTGCATCTTAGTGGTATGCAAATTTTGCATTGCCCTGTACACCAAATTTAGAAACCATTTAATACAAAAGATTAATTCCAGATTGAAACTTGTTCACTGCTTTCTTTTGACTCTTTTTCTTTATAGCCTAACTCTCTATTTATAAAGTTGGGAAGTGGGGAAGATGTGTACCAAAAGCTAAAATAGTCGCATTATGACACTTGCCAACTGAATTATAGAGGGAAATAGTGTAGTGCATATTTTCATCTTGTATATCTTTATCATAACTTAAAATTTTAATGTAAGATTTTACAATAAAACTAATGTTAAGTGATCAAAGTGAATATTGTTTCTAGGAATTGTGTGAAAATTCACATCATCAGATAGAAGTTTAGGTCATAGCATTGCAGACTTTTGGGCAGTCCATCCCTCCAAAAAGTTTTCTGGAATATAATATCTTGATGATATCCATCAGATAACTCAATATTTTTGTAACTTTCTAGTCATGAAGAAAAAATAGTAAATATATCTCCCTATTGAACTTGAAAAATTCATTGTACAATCACATTGGACTGATTCATAAAATGGATTTTAGACTACTTTTGAATATCAAGTTTGACCTATCACTGTTTGATTATTATGATACTTTGAAGCCATAAGCAAACAACTGAGCAGTGATATACATTTAAAGAAAATAATTTTTTCTCAGACTTATGATTCATTAACAAATGGATAAATGTATGCAAATGACTTGTTATTTTTACTATAGGTTTATGGAAAATGTATGTGCACTCACCACACAAAAGGATTTAACTGTGAACATTGTGAAGACCTGTACAATGATATACCTTGGAAACCTGCAATAGGAAACCAGACTAATGCTTGTAAAAGTAAGAGCCTATTTTCACAGAATGAGAGATACAACTAATTGTGTTTGGATTTTTGTTATATAAAGAAAAATCAATAAAAATGATTTACATGAATGTCAAAGCCATGGATAAAGTTAATGATGAAAGTTTAGAATCTTGGCTACTAGTACATTTAAAGTAAAATTTTAGTTAAGTAATTTCATTCTAATCTGACATACCTTTAAAAAGTTCCTGTTTTTTTACATGCAACCACTCTGGAATACAGTGTAGTGGAATTTGAATTTGCAAACAAGTATGTTTTTTTTTTCTTTGTTGTAAGTATGTAAAGATTTTTGTTATACAGGCAAAGCATCAATAAGCATTTTTGTCAATTTGTCCTGTATTGTTCTTATAGAATGTAATTGCAATGAACATGCTACAAGATGTCACTTTGACCAGGCACTATGGGATTCAACTAATAAAGTGAGTGGAGGGATATGTGATGGTTGTCAGCATAACACGATGGGTCAAAATTGTGAACAATGCAAACCTTTTTTCTACCATGATCCTACACTTGATGTAACTCATGTAAATGTTTGTCAACGTGAGTACAGGATAATACGTTTGCTTGATATGAAAACAGAACTTGAATTGAATATTAAATTTAACATTTTTGTAAAATAGTTTTTATACTATTAAATGTATCTAAGCTTGAAATATTGATTACAATATGTTGAAAATAAACATGTTAAACAATTCTCCTAGATGCTAATTTTGTATAAAGACTGCAGTTTGCACTTTAATGGAATTGACTATAATAAAGAATATGCCAGGTTTTAAATCACATTTCAGGAAATTATTTGGTAAAAATTAAGCAACTTTAAGGTATTTTATTCATTGAAATTTAATATTTATTCATAAAATCTGGTGAAAAGAGGCAGTTAACAAAATTTTATTTAGTATGATAGAATACTTTTTGTAATTTAATTTCATATGTTAATCAGACTTCACGTGTGAAAACTTGTTTGAACATATAGGTCACACATGTTACTACTTCATTGTGATTTGATGTTCTAGTTCAGTAGTGTAATGTTTTAAAGGTAATTATGAAACTCTTAAGAATATAATTTATTGTATGACATTTTATTGACAGCATGTGACTGTGATCCTCATGGCTCCTTGGATAAGGGTAACTGTGAACCTGTAAGTGATCCTGCAGCTGGGATTGTTGCAGGATTTTGTCACTGTAAAAACAATGTTGAAGGAAAATGCTGTGATCATTGCAAAACTGGATTTTGGAATTTCCAGCCTGATAATCCTGATGGCTGTGAATGTGAGTTGCAATTCACTCTTCTACTTGTATCTAATTGACTTCAGTTTCTTCTAATTGGTGCCTCTGTTTGTGTGTTCACTAGCTAAAGCATAAATTATAAGATAATGCTTCATGTTAAACATGAAATTAGAGGGTTAATGAGAAGCTTTGGTTCAATAACTAGAAAATATGAGCATATTTAGATAAATCTAATAACTTTTTACTTTCCCACTGAATGCCATCAGACTCTGGTAAAGTGGTATTTGTTGCTAAAAGGCAAGTGAAGAAAATATTTTGTACTGCATATAATGAAACGTTTTTCAGTGCTAATAGAAAAATTATTGTAGAAACATTTCTTGCACAGCTTAAAATAGCTAGTTCATTTTGAATGTTATTTAGATAAGTATTCTTTTAATTCCGGGTACATTTTTTATATTAATTAACATTTATAACAGTAATGAATTGTGTATTATGTAAAGTTTGTAAAATTATGGCATAATATGTTTGTTTTATTTTATTAAGTTACAAAAATCTTGTGTTTAATTGATTCTCCGTGTTATGTTTTTAGAATTAGTTATATATGTTTGACTTGTAAGAACAAAGAATTATGAAGAATTATTTGTTGTAGCATGCAGGTGCAATATATCTGGGATTATTGGAAACCCTGAATGTAATGAGTTTACAGGAGAGTGTACCTGTAAGAAGAATGTTGTTGGAAGAGATTGTAGTCAGTGTTTGGTAAGATATATTACTTTGTTTGTTTTTTTTAAATGTTTTCAACACATTCAATTGATGAAGTATTTCATTGCAATGTAAACTTCCATGTATACATTAATCTGACAGTCATAAATGTAATTATTTAAACTTGTTCCTTCAGTGTATAGTTTTTTTCAAAGGGTTTTGGATACTTGCATAATTAAGCTACATGTGTGGTTAGATGCATCTTGTGTAAAAACATATGTCATAAGTTATATTTTGATTATTTTAATTTGGGTACATGATGTTAAGATCAAGTAAGTCTATAAAAGTAGTCCTTCAATTCCTGGAGTATTTGTGAATGATAAAGATCAAGAAATTTGGTGAAATATCTATAAACAACACTACATTATAAATACAAGAATCGATGAAGCATTGAGTTAATTTTTCAGTTTGTAAAGTACCATTGATTCAGTGAAATATTTAGTTTTATGGTTTTTTTTCAGTGATTGAGAAGTTAGTGAAGTAATTCAGATCAGTGTTGGTTATTGTGTATATTCAGTTTATATTTGATTAGCTGTTAAAAGTGTACATTTTGGACATTAATCATAGTACCATTAGCAAGTAAATTTCTGTTGAAAGTGCAAATGTTATTTGTGAACTTGAGTCTACAGTACAAATGATAGTAGCCTGTTGCAAACATTAGGGGAGAAATAAACTAATTTGTTATTACTACATGTATGGGATTTTGTTTTATTTTCAACAAATAATTCAAAAGAACCTGTCCAATGATAGGATATGTTAAAACAATAATATAAGCTGAAGTCAGTTTCTTAAGAATAAAACACTAATCTTTGTATGGCATTGATGATTTTGAATAGGTGAAAACTATACCAAAGTAGTGTAAATCATATCTTGAAATTCATAAATGTGTAAACAACAAAATGGCAGGAGTGGAATCAAAGCAACTCTGGTTTTCAAATAGACAATGTTAAATGGAAGAGGTTATGTGTGAAGGTACACTATTACAATAAATTCAAGAGCTCTATAAACTTGCTGATGGATTGAGCTCATCTTGAAGCTTTCATATACATTGAATGTTATGTTATCAGAAAAATTTCATTTTCTTTATTTAGATTTATCTTTAAATAAATATGGAACTTACTATAATTCATGGCAAACATGGAAAAACTTGAAAATGTCTTAAAAAATTTGAGGAATATCTAACTGACCAAGGAAATGTAATGTTTTGCTAATCATTAAAGATTTTATTGAAATAGTACAATGAGCTTATTTGTATTATTTGTAATAAAAGTATTTGCCATATTAAAAAGTAGAATATTTTCAACTTCTCATATTTTAATATTTTCTCTATCTTTCAAATTGCATCACCAAATTGAAACTGGCTACTGTGTTTTAAGCAGATGGCAAATTTAAAGATGACCAATTGTCACATGCTATTAAAGGTGGATGCATGGTGGTATGTGAAGATAATTTGGTGTCTCTGCTCAAGCTAATAAACTCTACTATTATAATAAAAGATAGTAGTTTTATATATAAAATGGTAAGGATGGCATACCAACCTATAAAGTTAAAAACATTTCTGGAAAAGTGAGAATTGAAGCAAGGTGAGATTTGAACTTGTGATTGCTTGAGATAGCTAACTACACTACAGTGTTTTGAATGATAAACATTTGGTTTTCACTTCATTGATTATTGAAGGGGTGAAATTTGGTAGAATGCTTGAGTTATGCCATTCAATTTGTAAGGCTCAAGATTCATTTTCACTTCATGGCTAGAATAGACCCCATAATTTAGTTTATTAGTTTTACCTAAATACAGCCTCCTAAATTACGTGAATAAGGAATTAATTAATAATCTTTTGTTTTTTAATATTGGATTAATCTCTTGATAAAATGACACTACTAATAATTATGAAGACAATTCTCTGTTGTATATATTTTGTTACAATGATTGTTGTTTTAGTATTACCTCGTGTTCAGTATTTTATTTTGAAATTAGCATACATTAGGTATTTTATTTAAGTGTCTTTTGATGAAGATTTTCTTTTGTAACATCAACAATGTTTACTTGCATGTTAGCCTGAGTTCTGGGGGTTTAGTTCTGATGAATTAGGCTGTAAACCATGTGACTGTGACTCAGGTGGAGCATATGATTATAAATGTGATGTAATAAATGGTCAGTGCCATTGTCGACCTCATGTAAATGGACGTCGCTGTGACCGCCCATTGTCACGTTACTTTGTTGGAAATCTAGACTATGTAATATATGAAGCTGAACTTGCAAGAGGTTGCCAAGTAAGTATTGAATAAATTTAATAGTAACTACATCCATATGATTTATTAGTTTGGTTTATTTAAACATATCTTTTGAGACCACAGTTTTCTGTAACTTAACCTTTCACATTCTAACTTCCTGACAGATACTCGATTATAGTTTATAATGGTCAGCAGTCATATTCCAATGTAAAAACGAATAATGGGCTTCTGAATTGAGTATTTATTTACTTAAAAATTAGTTGTTTCATTATGTTTCCTGAACTTTACTTAAAAAAGATAATCATTATAATGGTTAAAATTTTTTACAGAACTGTCAAATGAATATCAGAGAACCAGAATCAGATAAAGAACCAACATGGACTGGACTTGGTTTTATGACGGTTTATGAAGGTTCCAGCCTCAGGTTTAACATTACTTATATTCCTCAAACACTGGAGTATGGTATTGTGATTCGTTACGAGCAACAGGTTATATTTCACTTTTTTTAATGTTGCAAAAGTGTGTTTTTGAGATAACTAGTGTGACATATGTTTCAAAAGACAGATCTAAATAAATTAAAATATTAATAAATGTTACTGTCATAAATGAAATATTGCTAAAGTTGAAACAAAAAGAAAATGAATTTACTCAGAAAACACAAATACAAATTTAGTAATTATTTAGTGTCATTGATCAACTTAAGAAATATTAAATTTATTTCTTTAGAAGTATATATTTTATTGTTCTAAAGCCCAATGACTACATCTATATATCAATTTGAAAACTTAATTTAAAAGAAAGGCATTAAGTTGAGTTTTTAAGCATGGTATAATGCTGGGTAGTATGTTTCATATTCACAGAATTTCAATTTATTCTAAGTTTTATTTTTGAACATGCTAAAACTGATTAAAGTTGTATGTCAGTTCAGCCTAGAAATTAATTTCTGAAGTATTATTCACTCGGTGTACTGGTTAATGGTGTGGTAATTTGAGAGTAAACCTATCTCACAGTCACTTGATCTTTGTATAAACAAGAAGTTTGTGGACATAACATACAAAAGAATGAGTGTAGCAATTTGTTATAAGTGAAATGAAAGAGACAAAGTTAAAATTAAAATAACCTTTTATTAATGGAGGAACAGAAAAACATTTGCTGATAATGCTAATGGTATGAATATTGTAGTTTACTGAAATTAAAGGTTGAAATAAACAATGAAATTAAACAGTTTAAATGAAGAAACTATAAGAGAGGTAATTGTATTTAACAAAAAAACAAAAGGTTAGATAAAATTAAACTTTACTGACAACAGTTGAACTATATTTGATCAGCAGGCACTGGTAGAACAGAATAAACAGTAACAGGACTTAGTGAGTTCTGACTCTCTCAGATACTGTTTTTTTTCTCAGGAGTTGAAACGAGCTTGAAGTGAGTGTGTCAAAACCGCATTCATAATACACATTTTCCTTGAGCTGATCAATTGGATAATAGGCACTCAAATGTGGAAATATCTCTTCTTCATGTGACAATTGCTAGGTACTCTCCATACACAAAGTTTTCTTGACTGGACAGGCTACAAAAAACATAGTGCTTCAGACAGAATTTATCATATTACCTCACTGGATTTAAGATATTCTTAATTTAAGATGTTGATCATTCACTGCAATCTTTTTCTATTCAGTCAACTAGCCAGTCCATTACAGTTTATATGTAAAATGTTTTTTTTTGTTTTTTCCCTTTTAATTAAATGAATTTTTCTTTGATTATTTTTAATATTTTACAGTTTATTCTCTAGCTTAACCTGTCATAATACAATAGTTTATAGCCACTAGTTCAATTGGCTATTATCCTGTTTTGTGCTTTATCTTCTAAAAAATAAAATTTTTATATTTATTTCTAATTCAAACCAAGTTATGTATTACTTTCATTCCACCTACAACAAAGCTGTCTTTCCACATTCTTGTTATGGAAATCTTGTTGTTGAGAAATTTAAGTAATTGTGGGTTGTTTATCCTTGGAATGTCAAAAGGTCTTAAAAAAATCCATCTATAGAAACTTTGTTCTTAGAAAAAAAGGTTTATTACTGTGTATGAATAATTTAGAGTACAGGATAATTATTTATTAAAAGTCCCAAATTTCTTTTCAAGTATTGGGTGTCAATGTTAATTTTCTCAAGCAAATGAAGATTATTATATAGCCAAGGTTTTTTTTTGGTGTTTTTATATATGTAAATGCCAGATAACAACTAGCTAATATAAACATCTGTTGAAGTAAATATTGTTTTTCTGTTGTGTTTTTCATTTCATTTCACCTTTTCCTATCTATATCAGCAGTAATTCTGAAGGCTTATAATTCTAAAAACCGAGTTTTAGCTCATTGTATAGCTTTGTGCTTAATAACAAATAAGACAAAACAAACTATATATCACATTTTTCTATGTAACTGGTTTATTCTAAGCAGTTGGTTAATATTCCTTAACTATAGTAATGGATTTTTTCTTATTTAAGGATTTGTTCTATGAAATAAAGTATTCATACACAATTTAGATAGTTTTCTTGTTTTAAAGTAAAACTTCATCATAATAAAAACTTAATGATCTGAATTTAATTATGGACATGTGGTCGTTGTAGTAGAAACATTTATCCTATATTTTCCATTATCAAGTAACAATAAACCAAAGCTTATGAATTTTGCAAGCTATTAAGCTTTCATAGAAGTGTATTTTGTATGTGATGAACATTCATGATGGTTTGAATTTAAGTACTTTAAAACAAAATCAAGTAACAAAATAAATAAAGGATATTAAATAAATTCAAATGTTAATTATCTTCAATTTCATAAACTTTTATAGAAGATGAAGTTATGGTACTACTGGGATATCTCAAGGTCACACCTGGCTACTAACAAAACTAAAATCAAAAGACTAAAAACAACTGGTTTGCCCTTTATAAATTCAAAAATTAAATTAATGCTATGTGACAAAGGTCTTGGGTAATTCTGTCCTCAGAATCAAGATCTTTAAACCTTGTACTTCAACCAGTCACTTAATGTACAACATAATACTCTCTATTTCATACATGTTTATTCAGTAACTCAAGGAGGCTAATTTTTAAACAAAAAAAAAATAAATTTGTAGATGGAGACCATCATATATGGAGAATGCATGGATAGAGGTATGAAAGTCTAAGTTTTGTGTTAAGTTGGATGCAGATGAAACCAAACAAAATAAAGTTAAATATTTCTAACTTCTAATGGTTAAAATTTAGATAAAGTAGAAATGTGAAACTTGCCTTGGATAAATGACAGCTTTATCAATTTTCGTTATTTAAGAATTCAGTAAATAAAAGTGTGCTTGTACACACTTTTGGTTACTTAGTGTCTGCTTAAATATATTTTAATGTTGTATTTAGGGCCATTAATGAAGTCATTTTGCATTTAAAAAACAAATTGACACAACTGTAAACTTGCAACAAATTAATATGCCTGTACATCCAAATATATTAATATCTCATTATTGGGAAGATCAGATATATGTGTGCTTGGCTTATTCTTGGAATATTATTACAACAAAGTTATTTTGAAATTAAAATATGCATTTTTTTAGTATTTAATTATGATGTTCTTTTACTTTTTTATAGCTTCCTTTAGACTGGGAGAAGGCAGTAGTTTACATTGAGAAAACAAGTCATATTGATCATGTGGGACCATGTGCTAAAACACAATTATTGGATGAGAAGATATTCTCATTATCTTCAAGTAAAGATTTTATTTTGCCTGCTTAATTCTCAGTTTCATACTCCTGTGTTTTTGGAAGGCATATCTTCCTCCTTCAGGGATAAAGAAAGATGGGCCTTTTGAGAGCACAAGTCATTGGGTTTCTAATTTTGATTATTTTTTCCTTAAGCAATTTCTTAGGATCGTGTATGTGTTTTAAATCAGTATTTATGAGCTCTGCTTACTAAACAATAAGCAATGAATCTAAGTGACAAAAGAACGTTAAGTGCAAATCAAACACTCAGTCTGGCACTCTTGAAAGTTAGCATA
>NW_013665712.1:839319-841330 GCF_000517525.1 Limulus polyphemus
GTGAGATCTCCCAAATGTGATCTTGGTGACTTGCAGACTGGGTGTTAAAGGATTAGTTTATGAAATGCATATAATTTGAAATGAAATGTGTGGAAGAAAAGTAGTATCGCAAAACAAAATCAAAACATGATAATGAAAGCATTTCCAGAATTAGTAGAAATTGCTGGTACTGAACAAAGCATAATGTGTATGCTTAAAATCGGAACATATTTACATAATGTATACACTTTGAATTGGATAGTCTTCTTTTTCATATTTTATTATAAAGCCTGCTCAAGAAGCTTAGGGAACATCTAGGTTCACTAACTCCTACAGAATGTTAGTTAAGCTTATTGTTACCAGTACAAATGTTGTTTTATAACTTTGAAGAGCAACTTGTAATAGAAACCTTTGTTACTGAAATAATTAAAATATTTTCCAAGAGAAATGGACCAGACATGGCCTGTTGGTCAGTGGGTCAAACTCTGAATCTGAATTTCTATGGTTCACATTCTCTTGTCATAAAATCACCCTTCACATGAAATGGGTAGGTAGTATTGAGTTTGCTGGATGGCTAGTGCAAGTAGCCCTTGTATAGCTTTGAATAAATATCTGAAACAAACAAATAAACATTTAAGAAAAATGAGCATGCAGAAGGGAGTGTAACACTGTTACAAATATATGTGTGGTAATTAGATTAAAAAGGCCAATATTCGTGGGTGAATGCAACATGTCTCCACCATAAAATCTCAACATGGCCAATTTTTACACCAAAAAATTGTTAAAAACACATAATTTTAAAACTTTTTATGTATATCACTGCTGAAAGAAGGTATATTTGTACTAAATTCCATGTAAGTTGGGTGACATACACATAAATAGTTCATGAAAACTCCAAACTGAGCTTTTCTTGCTGAAAAATTGAGCAAAAGACAATTTCAAAAATTCCTAAGTAAATACAAAAAAAACCCTTAAAATTGTGCTTATTGTGACATTTTGAACCCCCCCCCCCCATAACTACAAAAATTTGCAAGCAAGTCTTCTGTTGTTGTCTGTCAATGTGTGGATCCTGTAGAAAAGTATCTTTGTACCAAATCCCATTTAAAATGGTTGAGTAATTGACCCAAGACCCCAAAGAAGACTCAAATTGAGAAAATTCAACTTTTTTGAATGTCAATATATTGGGGGCATGAACATTTATATTCTGCCTATTTTCATCTTGATTCTTATAAATATGACTGCACAAGAGCCCAAAATGTACATTTTTGGGTTGTTTGACATTTGACTCCATGCAATCCTTAAAAGGGGTCTAAATAAATAAATAAAAATATATCTGATCGTATTGAAACAAGGTATAACCCTTCCAAGTTTGAACTCAATCTGCTGCAAATTGACGGAATGGTGGTCAGTTGAAAAATATTTGGGAGAAGAAGAATCAATAAAAAAAAATGTCTTTCTGTGGAGACATAAATGTGAATCTTACATTGTAGGAGCTTTCTCTTAGAGCATTTACAAAACAATATTTAAAATTTTAGATTTTGAAACAATAAAATTGTTTTAGTAACTAATATTATAAATGCTTGTGTAGTATAGCATATTGTTTTAAGATGTGGCCATTGGTTAGTGACAAAAGAACAGTTAATACTAAAATAGTA
Organism: Limulus polyphemus; assembly: GCF_000517525.1. Lineage (NCBI taxonomy): Eukaryota > Metazoa > Arthropoda > Merostomata > Xiphosura > Limulidae > Limulus > Limulus polyphemus. The sequence continues at coordinate 840,954 of NW_013665712.1, forward strand.
ATTATATTTGAGTGTGTGTGTGTGTGTGTGTGTGTGTTGTATGTATGTATGTATATAAACACACACGAGAGAGAGAGAGAGAACTTGAAGCTTAGCTCATTCCAGTTCATTACTGTTTTTGTTGCATATTTCATGTATTCCTAATACATGAAATAATTGTGAACATATGATTAGATCATGTATTTTAAAGGTATAAACATTTAGCCTAGAAATTTATGAATGGGAAGAATGATTGATTAAGAAAATGAAAAGATATTCCAGTATTGTTTTTTTTCTTAAATTATATATATTATTTTATTTTTTTTTTTTTTTTTTTCCCTGTTCATTGTTGTAATTTTTATCTTGTTTTGCTTCATATTCTTGTTTTAAGATTTGTT
>NW_013665712.1:841449-848929 GCF_000517525.1 Limulus polyphemus
ATTTTTTTTTTTTTTTTTTTTCCCTGTTCATTGTGAATTTTATCTGTTTTGCTTCATATCTGTTTAAGATTGTTATTCTATTGACAAAACCTTTTGAGACTATTAAACTCCATACACTACTTCATGCTGCTATTCTTTTTTGTTTATTTGTTGTAAAGGGTATCATAAAACAAATATTGAATGATTTTAAACTGTTGAATTTATACTTTTTCAAGTATTACTGAATCTACACCAGGTTTGTATTGTTTTTTCTACATTCTTTGACTTAATGTAAATGCAAGATCGGAAATAGATTTGATGGAGTTGAATTAAAGTTATAATCATTAAGTGTTTAGTTGTAAATGTAATTATTAGATATCTTTTTGAAATGTTAAAGAACTGCAATCAGGATTTCCATATATATATATATATATACAAGAATCTATATTCCCAGAAAAAATTTTCCCCATTTCAGATTGTTCTGCTACCAATGATTGACAGAATTCCATTTTTTCAAGAAAATGCTCTTGGAAAACAGAATTATGAAGAATTTAAAAGTTTTCAGTGTGATGAGGTTTTTTTAGCTGTTTCACAAAAGGAGCCAGATGAGGCATGCAAAAAGTTCCTTTACAGCATTGGCTTCTTTGTGTTTGGTGGAAGTATAAGTAAGTTTCTGGTATTGTTTCATGCTTGTAAAATTTTATAATTAAAAAAACAGTTTTTCAGATGTGTAAACTCTTCTGTTTATACAGACATGTTTTGGTTGGGTATTAGGTCATAAAAAATTTTTTTTAACCCTCTCCATAATTTAAATTCTTTCTGGAGGGTTATGAATTATATCTGTTTGTACACTGTAAAAGTCACTTTGACCAACGTTCTTCTCACCTTATACATTTGTTAGACTGCAAAAGTATAATTTAAATCATTGTTATCTCAAGACCTTAATTTTATTCCATTATTTCTTATGCCTGCATGGTTTGTTACTCTTTCATTTAATTGTAACAATATTTAACATTTATGTAGGTGTAGATTATCTAGTTCTATCTGAAAAAAACTTAATGAAAACAAAACTGTAATTTAAGTTGGAGACATTTCTGAACTTTATTATCTATTGTTTAATTTTTCCTGTGTGAACCATTATTAGCTAAACCTTTCATTTTTCAGCACACAACTATGACTTGATTGTTTTTAATTGGCTTTCTGCACTACAAAGAAACAAGAATTAAAGGTGGCTTTTAAAAAATGATCAATTGTAGTAACTACCTAAACTAATAGCTTTTCAATCTGATATTATCCGATGCTACAGGAAATGAATGTTCAACATAAAATCAGATTTTTTGTGTTAGTATACATTACAGTGAGCTACTCAATGTATAGATTCTGACTTCATTTTATTAGTTGTTTTTTTCTAAGAGCTCACTACTTGCAAGACTTGATTGTTCAGTTGTTCTGAGAATATATTGTTAGATTTTGATGTTCATACTTTAAAAAAATATAAATTCTTAGGAATGTACCACTATTTAATATATGTGACATAAAATAATTTCTAAAATTCAAAGATAAGAATAGTAAAAGTATTCTTTTTCTTTTCAGCAGTACTTGTGATCATAATGTTTTATTTTCATTGGTGCCTTTGAGTTGTTTTTTTAACAACATTTTTACTTTTAAGAAGTTTATAAACTTTCCAAGCTAACCTGTTTTTATTTAATATAATTCCATGTATGGTAATGTTTTTTCTTGATAATTTGTAGAGTGTGACTGCAATGTCAGTGGGTCGATGAGTGAAGAATGTGATCCTTTAGGAGGTCAGTGTCAGTGCAAGCCTAATACTGTTGGACGGCAATGTGATCGATGTGTTCCTGGTACATACGAGTTTGGCGAAAAAGGATGTAAATGTAAGTATTGTATTGGAGTTAACCATTGTCTTCTATTGAATTTGTCTTAAATGATTATATAAAAGTCAATTGGATGTTTTATCCCATGCATCATCACTATTAATAAAGTTGAATGGTTGTTCTAATAGATTTTTAATGCAATATTTTGTGAAATTTGTCTTTTAGAACATTCAGAAAGAGAACAGGGCTGTTACAATTAGTTTTATATAGAGTTCTGCTGGGATTTTTTCTACTGTATACATTTTTCATATATTATGTACAATTTTCTTAAGGAAGTTACTTTTTTCACAGAGAGATACAAGTAACATTTTAGTTTTGCTGTTTAATTGCTTTTTTTTAGCTTGTGACTGTCACACTGCTGGTTCTTTGGACAATATTTGTGACATAGAGACAGGACAGTGCCATTGCTATGGTAATATCTCTGGTCAGCAGTGTAACAAATGCCTATCTGGATTTTGGAACTACCCAAACTGTGAAGTTTGTGAGTGTAATGGTCATGCAGATTCCTGTAACTCTAAGACTGGATCATGTTTGAACTGTGACAATTTCACCACAGGTTCAAGATGTGATAGGCAAGTAGTTGGATTATTGAAGTTTAAAGCACAAGTTTAAGTTATATAAGGATATGCTAAATAGTGCAAAAGTTATCTGGAAATTTGGCCCATTCTTTTAATATTTGAGTTTATGGAAGCATGCGATTAATGTTGATTAATTTTCTTCATCCTATTCTGTGCTAATGGTAGAGTAATATTTTGAAGAAAAACCAAAGGAGGCACTTGAACTTGCTTATTTGTCCTGTTAGTTCAAGCTACTGGAAGTGGCATAATGGTGTGGGAAATGTTTTTGTGGCAGGATTTCAGTCTTTTTATTGCATTAGGTTGGTATAGAAATCTTGTGTACCTGAAAACGATTTCTGTTTATTTTTATCTTCAGTACCTCGGTGAACAAAGTTTCTCCCAAGACAATAATGCACAAATGTTGCAGTTTTATTATCCAAAATTAGTCTGAAAAGCATGACAGTTGTAAGATTAACATTGCATAACCTATCATATTTTGCCAAAATCTGTGAACTATTTACTGACTTTACTCTTTAACAAATGGACTACAATGAAGCAAGAAACCTTCTGGCATATTGCAGACTGATTGCTATGCTGTGTACTAATATACTGTCTTAGTAATGTCTTGTCAATATATTTGTTCCAGTTACAGAAACTGAAGTTTTCCAGTCAAACTAGCCATTACAAGTAACTTTTGTTGAAACATATTCATTGTATGAGCTGATCTCTTAGAATTATGAATGAACTTATAACATATGTATGCTTTAAGAAACCAAAACACATTTAAAGTAATACCAAAAAGAAATCCTAATCTGTTGACTTGAAATTGTTACTATCACTTGAAAGTTAGTATTAGAAATTATAATGAAACAGTTTTCCAGCAAATAGCAAAATGGTGACTCGATACAGCAAAGCTTGCAGACGGTCTAGATGCAGTAGCAAAATGTTTTTCACATTGTTATTATTAGGAATACTGAAGCTACAATTCTGGATTGAAATTACTGCTTAATGTATAGTAATTTAGTTTTAGTTCATATATATAGTTAAAAATATCAAAAAATCATCAGTAAAATATTTCTTTTGAACCACTGATTTGTTCAGTGTTAGAGGTAAAAGATGGCAAATAACACAGGCCTGCGATGGTTTTTATTGTCTTGAAATTTTTACATGTTCTACAGTAATTCCTGTACACTGAATCCAAAAATATCCATCTTTCTCCATCATGTACATATTTTTCACAAAATGTTGTAACACAATACATAAAAGAAATACCACAACATGTAGTTTTGAGACTAAAAGACGTAGACTTCACACACACAAAAAAAAAAAAATCGGATGAATGAGGATGCATATTCGTTTGACATCAATGTTCTTCCCTTTTCTTCAGTTTGATTGTATTTTTGTTGACAAACACAATAATAAAAATGTTTATTGTGGTAAACGAAATAATAATTTGATCTAAGTAAGTTTTTTTTTCTTGATTTATAAAAAAATCCTTACTTGATAGAAAATAAAAGAATATTATTTTCAAAATCTGTGTAGCTGAATTATGGGAAAATTCGTTATTAAAACCAAAACAAATTTTATGAAGTTTAAGTTTGCAGGCCTGTGTTATTAATAAATTAGGTAATATTAATCTTTTATAAATTTCAGACTTTTCATGTGTTAAAGTAAGTATAGTTAAGTTGACTGATTTTTATTTTTCTTAAGTGAAATTTAGATTTAAAACACATTTATTCTCACTTAAATAATGCATTTACAATGTTTAAAGACCCTAAAACCTAGTTCCTGGTGTATGATAGTTAGTATTGAGTAATGTGTTGTTTATGAAATTATGATCTTTATGTAATGGACAATGTCCATTTCATAAAGTGAAGTTTGTTTATAGTTTTATGTTGGTTACCTTTTATAAGATCAACCTTACTTTAAGATGTCTACAGAGTCAATCTTGTAGAGGTTATTTTGTGTGGTAGAAAAATGTATCTTAGCTGTTCATGAAAAGTATCTATTAATTCTAATTATTTAAGTGGCACATTTATCATTCTCATGGTTGTTGTTGTTATCAATTTTGCAGTTTTATTTTCACTAGTTTTTTTATATTATAGTGTTTTTTTTTTGTTTTTTGTGATACATAATAATGTTATAGAATAACTTTCCATTTTTGGTGATCTCTAGAGGCTTCAAGTCTCATAATTTCTACTTGTAATATTTTTGCTAAGGCAACCACATAACAGAATTTTACTTCACCAGTAAATGCTTCAATATTCCGAGTGTGTTAAAATTAACCCCATATTTTTGCAGTAAGTTTTGTTTTGTGGTTTTGTGTACTATAGGTGTGTTACAGGTTACTTTGGTGACCCTTTAATTGGAATAAACATTGCATGCCAACCTTGTCTTTGTCCTGGAACAATAGATAGTGGATTTAGTCATGCTCAAGACTGTGAGTTGGATAGGCAAAGTCAGAAACCTAACTGCCATTGTGAGGAAGGCTACAAAGGTAACATTAGTTATGTTACTATAATGAAATGCAAAAAAAAAACCTGCAAGTGTAAGACCTTATACCTAATAAAGATACAAGTAATTCTGTGGGAGTTTTAAAACAAATCTTTCACTTGCTGTATCATCATTTAAATTTATGTACATCAATTTTCTTTGATCTCAATACTATAGTGTTTTGATTAATACCAGTTTAACTAGTAAAGTTAATAGAGAAAAACGAAAATGTCAAGCTTTTAACTTGCACTGTTTCAACAGTGTTTAAAGAATATGATGAACTAGAATTTTTTGAATCAATAATGTAAAATACATTGATTGTTAATACAGTATATGTAATTGCTGAATCGCATTAAGCATTTGTTTGTGTACATGTACCTTTAAAGTTTACCTTTTGTTTTAAAATGTATCTCATTCTGTTATTGTTGTTATTGCATATATAATGAAAATGAGTTGCTACAGGTTCCAAGGGATGATTAATTTTCTATATTTTTTTGTTTATATTTTAGATAAATTACTGAACTGCCCTTCTTAAATAAGGTTTATATTCACATTTATTTTGTATATCAAAACACATGGATATAAGTTTATCCTCTTAGTTCTGTGATACCAGTCTACTCATGTCAAGGTTGATTCATTTGTTATTAACTCGACACAGATTCAAGCACACAATAAAATAGCTTCTCTGTTCTTGTGCTGAGACTACCTTCATTGAAACCTTTCTAAAAGAAGCATGGAATATGGTTATCCTTCACATAAATTTGTTTTTGTAGAAAATGGTTAATAGGAGGTTATCAACTTGTATCAGACCTGTGATAAATGAAATATTGTAACTTACATTTTTTGATACTTAGTCACATTGACCTGTATGACCGATGATTTTTCTTTTAAGTCCGACTACTTACCACCAGAAAAAATTGTTCATTGCCCATGTTTTGGCAACAGTTACTTTTTAACAAACAACTTTTATTATTTACAGCATGAGAAAGTTTATTAAAATGATAGCATCACCAAAACAATTATGTCACTTACATTTGCTTCTGTGACCATTACTGCTGTTTTTCCTTTCCTTTTCTAGTTTTCATTTTCATATATATATATATTTCTGATCCATAATATTATCTTGTTGCTACATATCTTTGTATACTCATAATGCTAACTTGACCTAAATGTTCATCCATAGTTGAGTGCTGTTTTTTGTGTGTGTCTGCAAGATACTAGTCTGCTTGCATTAAGGTTTATTTGCTTTATTTTTAACACAAACTCAAACACACAGTTTCTCTCCAATTGTACTGAGATAACCTTCACTAGGGCCTTTCTAAAAGAAGCATGGAAGATTTTTTTTTTTTGTAGAAAACTGGTATTATTTAATTGGAAGTTATCAACTATATCAGACCTGTAGCAAATGTAATATTGTACAGAAGGCAAGAATTACCCAAATATGAATAATAATTGAAGAAGAGGTTAAATCAGGACCATTTGTATTGTTGGACTTCCATACAGTCATTCATAACTATAAACTAATGACTGTATTTAAATACTATGTATTATACATTTGCTATATACTTACACCCATAACCAATATCTAGAAACTTTTGCATTAAATAGATAGATTATTAATAACTTGTGTGACTAAATTTAGTTCCAATTTTCAGTTGTTTAACTTTATAGTTAAATATTTTTTTCTATAAACCTATTGATTTTAATTTGAATAAATTTTGCAGCTTAAAAACAGTATTTTTCTTTAAATTATTTACCACAATTTATGCTTATTTTTAACTTGCTTTTTAACTTTTCTTAACTTTGTGGTAATTTAAGAAATAAATTTAGTTTTTGATTAATTTATAGCTGTAGTAGCAATTAAAGAAAGTAACATTAGTGATAATAAAAGGGTCATAACATTCAAAAATGTTTTTTATGTTTCATCAAGTAACTCCTTGAAAAATTTGTTTTTGAAGTTTTGGAAATGTTGCCTAAAAACATTACATTCAACTTAACAGGTGAAAAGTGTGAAAACTGTGCTGACAACTTTTATGGAAATTTAACGGTGGCTGGTGAAAAATGTCAGAGATGTGGATGTAATGATAACATAAACACTACTGTTCCAGGAAGTTGTGATCAGTTAACAGGAGAATGTCTTCTTTGCATTTTCAATACAGAAGGTCAAAATTGTGAGTACTGCAAAAAAGGATTTTATGGAAATGCTACCCAGCATAACTGTCAAGGTAAATGTGTTATGATTGTACTAGAATTCTTTAACTTATGATATCCAATTCCATAATATTAGAGACTGAAAAAACATTATTAATCTATTAAAGTTCAATGTATTCATTGTTTAGTTCTTTGAAATGCAGTCTTTATAGTGATAATGAAAGGATAATACTTGCTAGTCTGTACGACTAGTTTAAATGCTCTTTATAATGGCTATAAAATTGAGTAAATACCCTTATTTTGAAAATCCTTAGTATTACCACCAACTGTACTTAGTGCATGACTTCTAGTATTAATATGTACACTGAGTGGTCACAAGTAAATAGACACCACCTTTTCAGAAAA
>NW_013665712.1:849751-859036 GCF_000517525.1 Limulus polyphemus
TTTTCTGAAAAGGTGGTGTCTATTTACTTGTGACCATGCTGTGTACATCATGCGCCACTATTTTAGCCATATCTAAAATTTATTTTACATTTACCAGTTTTTTAAATGTCATGGCTAAAATATAACAAATTGAGTCTCCAGCTTATACCTCCAAAAGTAATTATTGATGGCAGTGTGATATAATGAAGTAATTTATTTTTTAATTTGTATATAAGAGGTTATTTATTTATTTTATATATTTTTTTAACTATTAAGCACAAATTTAACTGCTATAAAATTGCATGATTTATAACTGGTAATTACCTAGTGATATTTTATTTGAATAAGACATTGACTAAACAATAATTTGTTGATAGGGCTACATTATTTGATTATTAACATGCAAGTAGCACTACAAGTCCAGTGCTCTAGCCTATTTAAAGCTGAAAAATACCTGAAAAGGAAATTAATCTGTTAATAATAAAATGATGCATGTATAATTTATCTCAAAAAAGGATGATATCAAACTAAAGCTATCTAGACCAAACAACATTAACATAACATTTATTTTTTGATAGCATTCACTTAATTTTATTTTTGAAACATAATGGTGAAAGATTCTGAGTTGTTTCACTATACTCCATCAATCAGGAATTTGAGTTTTGAATCAAGACTACCTGAAACTAGAAGAGATTATTGCTGTAACTTGTGAAACCACAATTTGATGCCCGCTGGGCTTAATAATGTTAGGTGTGAAGTGATCTTGTCTTGCATGAATGGTGGTTTCTTCAGCCATAGGCAACATAGTTCTCAAATGTGCATCACAGTAAAAAGTTTTTTTTTTTGCTGTATATCTTGATTGCCAGTATTTCATTAGGTTATGATGAATGTAATGGTTTAAAATGGTTAGTTCATTTACTGAACTGACTTACTTAAAGCTCTTAAATTGGTTCTAGTTTTGAATATTTTTACCTAATTTTGTGAATCTTTTAAAAGTTAAAATATGTTTTATATTCTGTCATTGAGGAAGAGAAATAATTGGTGTAGGATTTTTAGGTGGTAATCTGTGATGTTATGCAAATTATGTCATGATTTGTACAAGTATCAAATATAGAAGGAAGTGTGCTCATGAATAGTAAGATGATTATTAATGTCTGAAATCCTCAGATTTGCCAGTGTAATAACCTTCATTATAATAAGTTTCACTTATTTATATGAGATTTAATAAAGTAATTTAATATTTATAAGTGAGGATTAACATGGATTACATATAGTATTAACTTTAAGTGGAGCTCCTCCAGGATTAAGTCAAATATCTAACCTCAAGGATACCAAATTATTGGGAGGGCACTTGTGTGAGCTAAGGGTCCCAGGATAAAGCCACAGTTAGTGTATATTTCTTAGTAACTTGAAACGTCGCAATGTGTAAAGTAACTTTGTTTTTTCTAAATACTTGTGAGTGTTGCAAGTTGATCTTATGAAAAAATAATTTTATGTTTGAAATTTCAGTTTGCATGTGTAATTCTTTGGGAACTGACCCTAGTGCTGAACATTGCAACTCAACAACTGGCCAGTGTGTGTGCTTGCCCAATGTTGTTGGTCAAACTTGTGATAAGTGTGATGTTAATCATTGGAATTTTGGCAGTGATGAAGGGTGTAAACCATGCAATTGTGACCCACAGGGGTCAGTATCAGATTACTGCAATGTGGTAAGGCTGATGTATGTGAAGAATGTTGTTGTTTTTTTCCTGTAACAAACTGCATTGCTAAACATTCATGAAATAAAGAATAAAATAACTTTTTCTGGCAGGATAAAGTTTAGTTGTAATAAACATTATTTTAAGTGAAAAGTTAAATTCAATTTAAGATTCTTAAGTTTATTGCAGTTGGTAGCTGTCCTGTAGTAATTTGTATTAGTAATATGTTTTTGTGACTTAAGATGATGTATTTTGTAGTAGAAGGTGTTATTGATAAATGTCTCATAATCGTAGGGTGTATGAATGACATAAGCTCTATTGGATAACCTATTACAAAGATTTGTCTATGAGAAAGCTATTGTAAATTGAAGAAGTGGGCTACCTCTCAGTAACTGTTGCTATTTAGGTCTGGTGCACCATGTATGTGCTTAAACTTCAAGTTATATATAATAGTTAGTGAGAAGAGTTGAAGCCATAACAGTTTTGAAGTTGTCTTCTTGTTTTTCATAACTTAAGTACATTGTTGGTTAACTCTGAAAATTGCTGTGAAAGTGTAGAATATTCAAACTAAAATGGTATATAAAAGGAATTTATTGTAACATGCATTCAGGAACTTGAAGTTCTTCAATCAGAATGAGATACGTACGTACCTTTTAACTGAATTGGTACAAATTCTATATAATTGTAACCAAATCAAATCCCTAAAATAGAGACTATATATGTAAATATTGAGTTCATAAGGAATGTGCAAAATATGATTGAACTTACCCTAACATGTATTTCAGAGCTAAGCTCAGGAACTAATTTTGTTTGCTATAACCTGGGTCAGTTGTCACGTTTTCAGATTGATGTTTTTCTAATTGGAATTCTATAGAATGTATGTTCTTTATTTACAAAGATTTTTGTTGTTGTTGTTGAAATAATTTTTAGTTTGATGGCCAGTGCCACTGTAAGAAAGGATATGGTGGTAGAACATGTAGTAATTGTGAAGAACACTACTGGACTAATGAAGAAATTGGATGCATGCGTAAGTTCACATTTAGTAATTAGATGCCATTATAATGTACATTAGAAGTTTAGAAGAAATATAATGTCTCTTGTTATTATGCATAATTACACTTAGCTGAATGAAAATATATTTGGGTACATGGATTTTCACCAGTCTCATTGCAAATGTAATGAACTTTAATTGGAACGTTTTTTTACAAGTTAGGTTTTTGATATAAATGAAACTCACTTTATTATTAAGTTTAATTTTATAGGAATATTTTATATAACATCCCTAGATATTTATAAATATAAATATTATGAATATTTTTTATTATATTTATGTGTTATAGTGTGATGTAGGGGAAAGAGAATAGAATGGAAGTGAGGGTATGTTAACTGGTGTCCTAAATATGAGTTGCTATGTAATATATGAAATAAAGAATGTCAATAAGTATTTTAAACAGTTAGGTAAAATATAAAGCTGATGTCCCCTGATGGGACAGTAGAAAGTCTACAGACTTACAATGCTAAAATTTGGCTTTTGATTCCCTTTAGTTGACACAGCAGATAGCTCAATGTGGGTTTGCTCTAAAAAAAACAAATAATAAAGTTGATTAAAAAAAAAATAAACTTTGATTAGTTGGTTGTTCTTAAGCACACAACTGCATAGTGGGTTATCTATGCTTTAAAAACATGGGTATCAAATCAGTTTTCATCATCATAACCATGCAGATTTGCTTCTGAGCCACTGAGGGGTAAAGTGTAAGAAAATGACAAAAAAAGTAAATTGAAGTTTCTGAGACCAGCTATTTGCTAAATATAATTTGTATACCATTGAAGGTAAAACAATTTATTATTGAAAGTAATCTATTTGTTGTCAGTAATATTAAAGTCTTATTTTCTCTCTCTCTCTGTGGAAAAAATAAATTATGTAATAACTGTAATCTATTTTGTTGTCAGTAATATTAAAGTCTTATTTTCAGTTATTACATAATTTATTTTTTCCACAGAGAGAGAGAGAGAGAGAGAGAGAAAATAAGTTATATCTGCAACATTTCTTTTGAATCCTACAGGTACACTTCCATATTCTCAACTTGAACTACCATAGTCACACATAGCATTTCTAATGTTCAGATTTTATTTTCATTATTATTTCACCCTTTTAAAGAGGGAAGATCTACCCATACATGTGTGTTATCAAAATTCTTTACTTGTTTTATCTTGTGTTTCTCAAGTGTGATAAATATCACTTGAAGTTAATTAATATAAAACAATTTCATATACTTTTTTCTATTTCTTGTTTTTACAGCCAATAACACGAGTTGAGTGTTATAGATGTTTTTCAAAATTGATATGTGATAACTTTAATATTGTGAACCAAAAATAAATTACTTTGATCAGAAATGTTAAAAATTAATCTTTTCCTTACTAGCAATTCTCTTTGATTATAATTATAATAATTAGCAAATAAAATATTTTACATGTAAATTTCACAAATATTGAAGCTATATACATGTATAAATAAATGAAATCTTTGGAATATTTTCTCAGGTATCTTATGAGTGTAACTATGTTCATATGTTTCGTGGTGTAAATTATCAATAGACAGTTTTGTCATTTTTAACAGCTTGTGATTGTGATTTTGAGGGATCTGCTACCTTGGAGTGTAGAAGAAATGATGGAACATGCTTCTGTAAGAAGGGGGTTGTTGGAAAGCGGTGTAACCAATGTGCACGAGGATATATAGGAGTAGTGCCAAACTGTAAAAACTGTGGAGAGTGTTTTGAACAATGGGATTATATGATACAAGATTTAAAAAGCAAGTAGATGTGTTGATTATTCAAAAATACCAAGTTAATTTATTCTTTTAGTAAATATTAAGATACTCTTGTGTGGGTTTTAATGGGGATTCTTTTGTGTAGTCATGTTTTTAGGAGTATCATGTTTTTGTTAAATTTTATTAAATATGTCATCACACTTCATCATGCCTTTATCTTTCTTGCTGTAAATTTTTATCATTGTAGGATTTATTTATTCAATTGTCTTTAACCTTAAGTTTGCTGCTTGTGCTAGGTCTAAACAACTTTGTCTGTTAATGCTTAATGAGCATTCCTTTGGCCTTTTAGGCACTACTAGCTTAGACAAGATAACTATCATTATTAACATTTTTCATAACATAATTTTAGTAGTTTAGACTAAATTTTGAAAGGCTAACTCAAATTTGAGGATAAGGTCATAAGGTCAATTTTACTGGGAAACATTTGGTTTCAGACTGGAAATCACAGGACTTAAGTCCTTAGTTGCATTTCATCGTGGACCCTATTTATGGAGGCAAAATTGTCAGGCCTACTGTGGTAAACTTTGCAACATGTATTTTCTGTCTTTGTTGATATGTGGGGAGTTGTACATCAGGTTATTTTCTGGATTTGTTGGCACATATTACTTTATTTTTTAGTAATAGCTACCTAGCAGTGAATCTCACATACTCCTCTTTCCGGCAAGACTTACACAGGTGTATAGAATAAATGACTGCTGACCCTTAGAACTACATCTTGAAATCTTAAAAAAATCATTTACTCAACTACTGGTTTTTTTTTAGATATGTTTAATTTTAATGTGTGAATAAATTCTAAGGGCTAGAATAGTGTCATTGTATGTAAGATAAAACATTTACTTTGGAAGAGTAAACTAAAAATGATGGTACAATTTTATTAGCATTCACTGAAATATAAAATATTGATGCATGAGACATTATCAGCTCTGATAATACTACTTTATGGCTTAATATTTTGCTTAATTTAGTAAGCAGTTTTGGTATTACTAAGATTATTAAGTGTAATTAGCAATGTTAGTGAACACTGATAAAGAAGTCAGATCAAGCATATTATAATGGTGCACTTATACAATCTGATCCAAGGCTTTTGCTTAAATGAGGATTGTCAAATTGTTTTATTTCTTATATATATTTCTGATATATAAAAAAAAAAGAAGAAAGAAAAGAAAATTAGAATTTTATCTGTATGAGAAATTTAAGCTTACTATGTAGGGTACTTCTTTAAATGCTAATGGTAACTTAAAAATATATTTTACTAAGAGTATTGCTAGATACCAAAAAGTTTTGGGGACAGAAACCAGTGACACCCCTGCTCTAAACACAAAGCAGGATCTAGAGGTTGTACTTTTAGATAGGCTGAGGTAAGGTTTTTAAAATTTGAGGGGAAAAATAGATAACTAGATATTTTAATTTTATTCTCACTGCCTCCATGGTAATTATGACTGTAGGCACAGACAAACAGGTTTGCAAGCTGGGTAGTACAATAGGTCAAATACGTTAACATTAGTAGATAGTCAAATGCATGTTTAATTAGGAGTTTAAAACAACAAATTATATTTTGTCTTTGATACTCAGTAAGACTATTACATTGCTTGAAACTTTGCAGAATGGATGGCAACTGCCTTTTGTAGAGACACAAGTGTAGAGGAAGACTTTCGAAACTTACAACAGGCAGCTGCCGTCCATTCTGCAAGTTTCATCATGAATACTCTACCTAAACAATCTATCAAAGAATATTATATAACTTAGCTTTACTCATCCATACAAACCTTATTAATTTGTTAGTAACAAATAAATTATTTCAAACTTGCTGAATGACCCTAACTAATAAAATGGGATCAACACCATATAATAAGATAACAAAAGAATTGGAGACTAGATGTTCAAATCTATAAACTAACTTGCAGAAAAGGTGTGAATTTAATTTTTTGCAATATTTGTTTATAGAGTAAATGCAAAAATGGATTACCATGATAATATATTGCCTATCTAAACACTTTCTTGGTTGAGCCCATTTCATGAAAAGACAAGTTTCTTTGTTCTTTCTCACAGGTTGATAGTTTAGAAAACAATGCAGGTAATAATTTATAAAGATTAGTGCCTATTAGAATGACTATTATAGACAAATGACCTTTTTATACTTTGTTATCAATGATTAAATTACAAAAGGAATATGAACAAATCATCATGTAACATTAAAATGGGTATAATTAACAATAGCAGCCAGTGCTTAGTATTGTTTTTATCTGAACTTGATGATAGGTGTATTGTTTCCACTTTGAGTGTGTGTGAACTGTAAAACTCAGTTTTCATCTGATTTTGTTCAAGTTTGGTACAAAAGTTGAATGTCCTTCAAACATTAACTTTAGGTTCATTTAGCTCAAAGGTTAAGGTCATAATGATGCTCAACTATTTTTATTATAATTGTGTGATATAGGGAGCTTGGAAAAGGGTCAAAACTAAAGAACATACTAGGGTAGAAAGAGATGATCTTGGTACTTAGACCAACAATTTTTGTAAGAGAGGGACTGCACTATCTAAGTACTTTCTTGTTTTACTTTGTTTTAGTTAGAGGCAGAGTCCAGTGATAAGACAATTATTACAAACTTTGAAAAATAAAATGAAAAACTTGCTGGTGGGGAAAAAAACCTAGAGGAGACCATATTGATACCTTTAATGTATATTTTCTTCAGGATAACTTTTTAAAAAAACAAACATGAGGTTGAATAATGTTGTCTTTTCAAAGTAAAATGTTTAGTACTAAAATTGTAAAACTAAACTACTGCTTTTTATTCTTTTATTTTTAGTATATGGAAATCACTACCACATATTCTAAACACACTAAAATGTTCTGTAGAAAGTCTTAGAAATACCACTATAAAGTAGTTTATTAATAAATCCTTTTGTTTATTATTTTGTGTAGAAAGTATGTTTGTAGTGAAGTTTCTGATAAACTCTTATTTGTGTGTATGTGTGTAAAGGTACTAGCTTGAACAATGTAATAGGACAATTGTTACTAAGTTAATGAACTCTTGTTGATTCTTTGAGAAGCTGTATTTTTGTTTGTTACTTGTATATTTTGTTTGTAATTTGGATAACTTGACCAAAGCAGTGGTTAGTTTAACAAAATGTATTTATAATAATTGATTTATAAAGCTGGGACCAGACCTTTGGGTGGCTAACATGTGCTCATACATAGGACATACACTCCTAAGGGCACCAAAATTGACATTGCAATTAGCAGATCTTGTCAACTTTCCAGGGGTGCTGGATACAAAGTTTGTGCCTATGGCTGGCTCTGTATAAAGCCTTAAATTAGCCTAGTTTTTAGTTGAAACCAAACTGTTTTGTTTTTATTTTTTTTTACTGTTCAATAGTTTGAAGATATCTAATTGGTCAGCTTTCCTCACCAATTTGTTATATTGAACGAAATTCCTAAATATATAATTTTAATTATGCACAGCTTTACTATTTAAATAGCTTCAGCAGCTATATATAGTTTTAAATGTATAAAATGCATGTGTATTGATTTATTTTATTGATTAATTTATTTTAAAAAATTCATAACTTAGCATTCTGAGTGTTTCATCAGCTGTTGTTACAATTGTTTCATTTGAGTTGTGTTAATCAGTATAAAGTATTGTTGGTACATGAATTAATATTGATCCAGTTGAAATGTGATTCAATTATTGCAACTTCAAATTGTGTATGTAAATGTATGCTCAACTTTTAAGTTTTTAAGTATGTTGTATAGCATTAAGTTTGAAGTATGTTGTATAGCATTAAGTTTGAAGTATTTGCAGATCACACATTAATGTTGATAGAAGAATTCAAGGAAGTAAATGACACTGTCACAACAGTTGTTAACACAAGGGAGTTTGAAGATGTGGCAGAAAAACTGCAAGAAGTGCAGCAACTTTTGGATGGAGAAAATGTAACGGACCTAGATACAAGGGAAATGGAAACTTTTGTAGAGTTAAAGTAAGATAGGAGTTTGTTTAATATACATTTCACAAAGAACAATACAAGTAAATACTGTGAATAATTTTGTGTTAAGATGTATGTATATTTTTACTGGAAGAGTTTTCTAAAATATAAAAAGTTAATTCTGCTTTCACTTATTTAGTTGACATTCTAAGATCCAATTAAAAACATCTCTGAAGTGAATAACATTTGAGTTAAATGTTTTTAAGAGTAAAGATATCTTTACTGTAACAATTTTCTTCTGATGCTTTCAGTATGGTCATGAGCTTTTAATTCCAGAAATGATACTTATTTATTACAATGAAATCAGTTTTGTAAATACAATACAAACTGACACTAAAGCTCATAGAGAAATAAAAGAAGCTTATTAGATTGTAATCTAAACACTGTATAACTTTTGGAATTGGTGACTTCCAATCATTGATTTAATCTCAGTCAGAAAACTAATTTTTATTCTCTGCTTATTTCTTTCATGCAGTATGAACCTTAACTTTCCTAAAATTGATTATATATATTAATACATGAGCACATGCATTCAGCCAATTCCAAAGAAAAATATCCCTAAAACCTTTTTACATGACAGTCTCGTTGCTGACTACATTGTACAGGAAATGAGACACTTACAACAGTACATGGAAAAATATACCAAACATATATACACACACACACACACACACACACACACACACACACACACACACACACACACACTACTACTAGTACTACTACCACCACTACTTCTACGTACGTTACCGTCCCGTAAGAAAGGAAACGGTAACCGTACCTAACCGTTAACGGTAA
>NW_013665712.1:859057-870482 GCF_000517525.1 Limulus polyphemus
TATATATATATAAACACACACACACACACACACACACACACACACACACACACACACACACACACACACACACACACACACACACACACACACACACACACACACCTCATTCGATTACACCACCATTCTCAGTTTGCCCCTGAAGAAGAAAGGTCCACCTTCTAAAGGTGCTCAGGTTATAGGGTTTTTATCATCTTATATGAAAGTGTATTACTTTTGTACTTTAGTACTGTAACAGGTTAATTAATAAAACAGTGTAAAACAACTATGTTACATTCATCTTTAGTATTCTTGATATGTTAATTGATTTTAAGAATGGCTGACAAATAGATGTACCTTAGAATTATTGTGTACATGGAGTTCAGAAAACTTTTGAATACTTAGAAATTTGATGTTTTAATACCAGTTTAATCACTGAAATCTTCTGATTTCTATAAACTTGTGAAGACTGAACCTGTGTGTGTGTGGTTGAACAGGGCATGTAAGTGTATTTGGTGTGACATTTTAATCATAGTTGAGTTAAAAATACAAATGAGGTTTCCATAAATAGATATGACAAAAACTAATTTCTAAAACTTATGATTGTTTTAGATACAACTTTACCATTCAGTTAGAAGATGTCGAGCTTGAGGCAAACATCACTACACAAAGAATCTCAGATACTAAACTTGCTTTAATGGATGTGAGAGAGCAAGGCAGTATACTAGAACAAGATGTAAAATACATGAAGAGCTATTTTACAAGGCTGCATCAAGCGGATGTTGAAGGTGAGCAGTAGGAATTATTCCATTTTGGAATTTATTTATCATTAAAATTTTGTTCTAATTTTTCTTTACAAATATATTTGAATTGAAAGAAGTATTTTCTTGGGTAATTTTTGAATTTCTCATTAAATAGTAGGGAGAATCAATATAAGCAGAGTGAGTATGTGAACAAAGAAAAATGGAATTTTATGAACAAAAATAAATTTCTTTAATTTATAAGGATACTATTAAACAATCATAGTTAACATCTTCATCAGTTTGCTACAATATTGATATTTTTTTTTTACTTTCAGATATGTATTAGTGACACTGTAATCAACAAAATCATGGACCTTTAAAAATAATTCATAAAAACGTTTAAAAAGCTAATAAGGTCTATGTGAATCTGATAAATAGTTCAAGGATTTAAAATATTGTGATTTTTGTCTTAAAAATTTTATTCCAATACATACTTTTCGTTTTTGTTTATTTTAACTTTATGAAGGAACTTTCAATGTTGTTTTGAGAGCTGGAGAAAAATCTGAGTTAGCAGAAAATAGAATAAATGCTGCTCAAGATGTCCTTAATGAATCTGCTCTAAGGAGAAATCGGACAGAGTTGTTGATTGAGAAGAAAAAAGTGGACTTGGACAAAACATATGCTGAGAATAAATCAGCTTTGAAAAATATTTCTAACGAAGCATACAACATTTTAGAAGCTGAGATTTCATACATTAATACACTAGTAAGAATTTATCTTTGTTTTGTTTTTTTAATGTAAACTTTATTTTATTTTGCTAGCAAGAAAAAATTTTTGTTTAGTTCTAATAAATACAATGAAAATATCAGTTTGAATGCATAGAAATGTTATTCAAACCTAGAAATATGATCAGAAACAATTATAAATTGTTTAATAAAACACTTGCAAAAATGAACCTTTATGTATGAAAGAACATAAGTATAAATGCATGTAATGTATTTTGTATATTCAACATGAATTGTTAAACAGTGATAAATGGAACTTTAGACCCTTTAAAGGCTACTTTTAGTATAATTAATGTACCTTTAATCTGTAAGCAGTCACAAGATGAAATATATTGGTCTTGAACCTGTATGCAGTAGTTTAAAATGTAACAAAACTTTTAAGGTTGTTCTGGGTTGAATGGTAAAATTTCAGACTCCTGTCAGTCCACAACCTGAGATGAAATATAATTAAATGTAATTTTATGGAGAGAGAAAGAAAGCAGTTACAAAACAAATGCCCAACACCAGGACACAAATCATAAGATGGGTCATCATGTAGTGTGCTCTGGTTTTTATTGAGGTACCAGCAGAAGTAAGACCCAAATTGCATTGGGAATACACTGCCTATCCAGTTCAACCTCAACTGTGTTGGCCTCGCATGCTTAGAAGGAAAAAAGAACAACAACAAAAGGAGCAGGTGTGGGTGTTCTAACCCACAATGTCCCATATCTTTACCATCTCTTGCTGTCTGCAGCCAGATGTGGGATGGTTGTTGGTCACAAAACTCAAATAAAATAAAAACAATAATAAGAAAGAAATAATAGAATACAAGACAACAATGGGGCGACAGCAAAACTGTCCTTGAAGTTAGCATTTCAGCCCACAATATGATGTTCAGACATGAATTAGCCATGGCATAGAGGCTAATGGAATTTTTTATTTATTTTTTGGTCCATTAGATCAATAACAATAGACTGTCAGTATGATAGTCCTCACTATTGTCAATCTCTGGTCAACCAATAACAGTTAGGTTGTATTATGTCTATCCAACATCCACATGTTACTTCTTCTATCTTATATTGTTGCATTTCTCTTAGTACTTTTGGGAAGTACACTTGTTGTTTAGTCCTAGTTCTGAGACACTTGTATTCTTCCTTAACATCTGAACCACTACTGTGTCTGTCATATTCAAATTATAGAGATTTGTGACAACTTCCTTGATAGAAAAATTTAAGTAATCTCTTGATTCAATTCAAATAAATATAACACCTGGCCCCTGTAAAACTATTATTTCATGTAAGGTTTATTCTATTTTTAATTGTTTATTTACTTTTATGATCAGTGACTATAACCTGTTTAAAAATACTTTTAATATTCTTCACCATGCACTATTCCTTTATATTATTGTAATTTTATATTTGTATTGGTTACTATAATGTAAAAATCAGTTTTGTAACCTGTTATGTTCAAAGAACCCTTGCAAAAGGTCTAAGCTGAAATGTTGAGTGGAATTAAAAAACAACAACAAACATTCATCTGAAGTTGTTTGTCATCTTCCTAGAAAATGGTTTCCATTCTTCAGTCAACACTGAAAACTAAAGAATAAAAATATTTCATATCTTCTCTTGGTGGTTAAGTTGCATAGATTGGCTATTTTTTTTTAATTTTGGAATCTGTTGCATGCCAGTTATTTACTTAATTCTACCTTTATAAACACTTTGTTTACTGTTGTATCTTCATTTTTCTGGGGCTAATTTTAACTTCTTAAGGGAGCTTTTACATTTTCAATGGAAAGTTTTGTACTTGGATTAGAACAATACTAAAAGTTTCTCTTGGACAAATCTTCCTTGAAATTTCTATTAACAAATGCATCTTCCTATCAAGTGAAATAACAATCTTTGTTCTTTCTGACATAAGTGTGTAAACTGCTAGATAATTACGGGAACCACCCAGAAAAACTTTTTTTTTTTATATGATTCAATTCTGCTTAGGTTTTTCAATGCACAGCTTATAGATGAACAATTCTCGCAGTACACCTTTTATTAATAGATACATACAGAGGTATTGTTACTTATCTCACTTATCATATCCCACATGAATTGCTTTTTTTAAAGAGATAATACTTTTTACAGTCTGAGAACATAATCTGAGTAATATTTCATGCAATTAAGTAACTGTTTGTGCATTTATTTCCACAATTTGCAAATTAATATGTAACTTTCCTCCTTTTTTTTTAATTGCAAGCATACTTATATTATTTCAGTGTTTAGTTATTTTAATATACTTTTCAAGACTAAAATGAATGTTATATAGTGTGTCCTATATATGTCTTTAGCAGTGCTGAAGCACTGTTTGGGGGGTAGTTGCTTCAAGGGCATCTTTCACCATGGGATGTGAACAGTTGATGAACATTTTCTTTGATTATCTTACACACTCACTAGATTTTTTTTTTTTTTTGTTGAGTAGGGATGAGAAATGTTCTTTCACACTGGGTCTTTTAGACCACTGTATGTGTTGCAATGATGCCTAACATAGGATGTCTTATGATTGCTTTATTTAAACCTTTGCTTTCAACATTGTTTTCTCCATTTACTGAGGTCTATATTACAGTATTTACTCCCTCCTCCTCTTGCTTCTTCCAATTCCATCAAGAGAAAGCATCTGAAATGTGGTAGTGGAGGTTTCTGTTTCAAATACATTAATAATATTTAACCACCAAAATATGAAGGTTATATTGTCTTAACTGGGATATGTCTTTGTTCTAGATATGAAACCCTGTAACTTGAGCATTTTTGAAATGTGGGTCTTTTTTTATCATGGGCAAATTGAAGACAGGTTCACCTTTTGAATTTTCTTGGGTTATAGGATTTCATATTTTTGTGTTAAATTGATTTCTTCAACCTGTGTACTTTCTAACACTTTGGTCTAAATATAAGGCTTTTTTCAATAAAATTATTCCAGTCAGTTATCTAAAGAACAGGGTATTTGCTGAACAAAGCATAGGAAGTGGGCAAGAAAGGTTGAGAATGAAAGTCAAATTTCTGAAATGTTTGTTAATTAATAGTGGAAAGTCATGTAATCTCGTTTCACAATATTTTAATAAGCTTACATTATTGTGCTTCTGTTTTATAGGTGTGTGATGGGATGGGAACTGTGGATAACTGTGACTATTTATGTGGTGGGATTGGATGTGACAAATGTGGAGGAAAGGGATGTGACAAAGCAGCCATTACATTAGCCACAAATGCACTTGACTTGGTCAAGGAAGCACAGAACAATATAAACTGGAAAGAAACAGCAGTAACAGATTTATTATATGAGGTTTAGTATTGGGCTTTTGTGTTTATTCTTGTTTGCTTTTGTCCCAACTATTAAAATTAGTTGTTTTTAAAACTTTCAGTTTAAGTTAATGATTTATTTTTGAAATATATCAAGTATTCATAGTTATCTGTTTAGACTTTCAAAGCAAATGGTAGTTTTAACATAATTTTTTTGCAAGTTAATTGTAAGATATTGAAATTGGATACAGGTTTCAGTTGAATGTTAAGGTCTTTAGTAAGTTTTATTCATATTAGGCTATACATAAACACAGGGTGAAACAGGAATTACCAGCCAATAATACATGAACATTAGATGACTGTAACATGTAAAATACTCAATGCTTTGTTACACTATACAATTGGTGTCTTTAGGGAGTCAACCCCTATATTATGTATGAAGTGAAGGGAGTAAAGAAAAAAAAACAGTACACATGCAGGTCATCAGAAGCTAGATGTGAAGAGATACCTGACATAGTCACTATATCTCTGGTGTATATACCGCTTTTCAGCTATCCAGAGCGTACCAAAGCAAGATAACCAAAACTGAGATTTCTTATTTTCGTTCATCATCATCTTTCTAGAACAGGCCTAGCACCTATCTAGTTCTAGCAGTAACTATAATTTTATCATCATTTCATAGAACAAAACAATCTTCACGATCTTTGACTACCTATTTTATTATTATTGTATGCAAAATTTATAAAGCTTTAGAATACACTATAACTTGTAATCCATGTATAGAATCCATCTTATAGAAAAGAAGAAAAAAAGTAAACAAGTATTATGAAAAAAGTTTATTGAAAAAAAGAATCAAACAAGATAGGGATGGAAATGAACATATCAGTTTATCTGACTAATGATCACATAGTGGACTAAGCCGTATTGACTTTACATGAAGAATAAAATCCCTACATTACTGGCTTTCTCACTGGCAAAACAAATAGAACCAGAATTTCCAATTGTAAAATGTTTTAAAATAGTCATACAAGTATTATAAAGTTAACTAAAGGAAAGGTATAATGATGAAAGTTACAATTATATTTTCGTACCCGGCATGGCCAGGTGGTTAGGGCACTCGACTCGCAATCTGAGGGTCGCGGGTTCGAATCCACATCACACCAAACATGCTCGCCCTTTCAGCCGTGGGGGCGTTATAATGTGATGGTCATTCCCACTATTCGTTGGTAAAAGAGTAGCCCAAGAGTTGGCGGTGGGTGGTGATGACTAGCTACCTTCCCTCTAGTCTTACACTGCTAAATTAGGGACGGCTAGCGCAGATAGCCCTCGTGTAGCGTTGCGGAAATTCAAAAACAAACAAACAAACAATTATATTTAAACACAAAGCTTTTGATAGACAAAGTGAGGAAGCCAGTAGTATAGGGATTTTATTCTCCATGTAAAGCCATGATGACTTAGTCTGTTATGTGATCATTAGTTGGATCGAGTGATATGTCCACTTCCATCCCTATTTTGTTTAGTTCCTTTTTTGAGTTCAGTAGCTAGCTCTTTATAGATTTTTTATTTAGTGATAATTTTTTTTTCATAATACTTGTAGTAAATGTGGATATAATGGTTAAATAAGTGGTAGTTTTTTTTTTTCTTGAATTTCTTTTTATATCAAAGTTGTCAAGTAAATAGAAAAAATATTCTATTTTAGCTAGTGAACTTGAATGGACTGTCTGTTGAAACATTGAAAGTAGCCAGAGAGGCCTATGAACTAGTTAAGAATGCTAAATTTCAATCAGAAAATTCTCCAGAGATTGATGGTCTGCTGAGTCGTATTGAGAATTTGTTTGATAGTGATGGAGCACAGCTTACAGGAACAAGAGATGTATTGGAGAAAGTGAAGCTCTTGTCATCTGAGGTATTATTTAATTTTAATTCTACAAGTAGAAGTAAGTTTTATCTTTGGTACTAGTCTTAAGAATGTGATTTTGACTTGTTTTATGAAAATGGAAATATCATATTGTAGTTTGGTTTCAGGTAACTAATTCTGTCATTACTTATAAGTATTGTGTAAGTGAATTGACCAATTACTAAGTCAGGCATATACTGTAAAAACGTTACTAATTAGAAAATATTGGAAGTGTTTTATTTTACCCACAGCAATTTTGTTTCTAATATGATGATTATGTATAGAACAGCATTAATATAAAGGTTATTAGTACTTTGATTTATAAAATTATATTTTTTAAGCAAATTAGGTCAAGTCCTTTATCATTACTGTCCTTAAGTATTAATGTCTGTGTGTTTTTTTTGTACCTGAATGCACACACACACACACACACACACACACACACACACACACACACACACACACACACACTCTCTCTCTCTCTTTCATACTAGCTGTTATTTAGTATACAAAATAGGTGAAATTAGTTATAAAATTATTTATCTATTTGTATTTTACTTTAATTACCAGCCATTGTTTAAAACTTATTAAATAATCCTGCATCATCTTCAAGAACCATTTACAGTTAAAGTAACAAAGTATACTGTACATTAATATAAAGAATCAGATCATTTACAGTTAAGTCATGCTGAAAACCACCAAACAAATATATAGTAAGCAGATGCACAGAAATGACAGGTGTATTCTCATTATAAACCTACTTCCTTTTATACCGTTTACTCCATCACTTGTAAAAATACAATACAATAATATAATCAATATTTGTGAAATGTACAGTTGTTTTTCTTAATTCTGGATAATATTAGTAAAGAAAAAACACCCCTGTGTGTTAAGTAAGTTTTTATGAAGAGTAACTTGAAACAGTATCTAGATAGAAAATAAGAGTGCCATTAATATTTCCTATAATATATGATCTTGTATTTTATGTCAGTGTTACAAAACTTTCAATATTTATGTGTTTTAGGTAAAATGTTAAAAGTTAGTTTTTCATATTAAAATTTGTTTTGTTAATATTTACTTGTTGTTTTGAACTCTTTACTTCTCAAGATCAGGTGTACCTATCAAACTTGTGATAGTTGTGATGTACCTAATCATCATAAAAAGTCTTTTTGTTGTTAACATTTAATCATGCTCTCTGCTGGTCATAATTAAAATTTGTATCTTACTTAAATTTTTGTTCTATTAACACCTAGTTAGTGATTCAGGGGGACATTGTTGTAGGTTGATTCCCAGACAGTTTTCCAATACTTCTTTTTAAAATATTGAATAGAAATTCAAACTCTTTTCAATAAATGGAATCTGAATTGCCCACCAACATGTTCAATTTGCATTAGTTTCCAAGCTATGAGGAAAGAAAACCCAATCCAAAATCTTGCACAAAACACAGTGGTGGCCACACATGTTGCACTATAAAAGATCTGGTTCTCCAGCTCTATAAAACCATTTTCTATGCAGTTTTCATGAGGAAGTCTCAACAAATATTACTATAAGGTAGCTGAGTATAGTATCTACCTGAACATGAACACTTCTCCTATGTTATGCAAGAGGAATAAAGTCCATCCAATCCCCTAAACTCTGAATGCTATTGATAGATTCTGATTAAGAAGTGAGCACACGGGATCATGTAGAACAGTTGTAATGGTTTTCAGATGAGACCCAAAACTTGAGTTCTTTTGACTAGTTCACTATTCTTTTTCAGGAGAACAAAGGCTATTGGTAGATGAAGCATGGTTTCTTTTAGGTTAACAGATTGAGCTTTTTATTAGAATAAAAAAAAGTTGTTACTAAACTAAACATGACTACTAACACTATCCTTCATTTGAGCAGTATGCTGTCTTTCTCTGTATTTGTGTGTAAAAAGCAGGGGGGGGGGGGAATCAAACCTATTACTTCTTCCATCCCTACCCTATCTTGAGTTTCCTTGGGAATTTTTTTTAGCATGTGTGAGTGCTTTTCTGCTAAGTGTGAATTGCAGTCAAGATCAACAGTTTATATCATACATTTTTTTATTGCTGATGCATAATTATCACTCTTAAGGTGTGAAGTAACTTTAGCTATGATTATTCAGTGTTTTTTGAATGCAATCGCGTAGTTTCTGAAAGGGTTTTTGCACTATGTAGTGTGTTCTCTACTTGCGTTTTGCTGAAACTGGTTAGATTTGGTTATCTTATTAATGTTTCATATTTCATTTCGGAGTATTTTCTAGTTGTGGCTTATGTTTGGTAAATGTTGGGATCAAATCTTTCTCTCTTTGGCTTGCAAACAGTCTGGTAGAAACTGTTTTGCTGTTATATCTCAATTCTGCACTTTTTTATATATATGTACGTGTAGTTGTCTGTGGTGATGGGCTCTCACTGTATAAATTGTCATTTTTTAGTATGTCTAATAGTAGCCTTTCACATATAAATAGCTTGATGACTAGAGTCCTTGACTCACGATCTGTGGTTTGCAGGATCACATTACATCACTGGATATGCTCAATCTTTAAACTGTAGGGGTGTTTGAATTTGATGTTCAGTCACACTATTTGTTGGTAAAGAGTAGCCCAAGAGTTGGCAGTGGGTGATGTTGATTAGGTGCCTTGCCTCTAGTTTATCATTTCAAAATTAGGAATGGCTAGCACAGATAAACCTTGCATAACTTTGTGCAAAAACAATTAAACAAATACATGTAAACTGATAAGGTACAATGTTTGTATCTGAAAAGCTACATATAGCTACCTACATCCATCTACTTAAGAGAGAACCAATCCATATATTGTTTATCCTAGAATAATTTTCTAAAACCTAATCAGATTTGTTGAACTAGTTGTTAACTACAATGTACAAAATTATTTTAGTGTCTCAACCTGAAAATGTCACTTGGCCCAGAGAAAATTGAGGAACTGGCTGATGAAATCAATGGGATGGGTAAAAATTTGAGCAATATTGATATTACTTTGATTGCTACAACTAATGAGTATAAAGGATCAGAACTACAGAAAAGAGCACTCAAAACTAAGTAAGTGATTCATTACACTTTAAATAAAGCAAATTTTATGCTAAAGACTCGGAACTTATGTTAATTTCAATCAAAGCTTGTTTATTCTTAAGATATAGTCTTAAGATTTTATCAAGCAAAATCTTTTTCTTTTTTTACTTACCCTAAAGAAGCACTTTTATTGTTTGCTTTGTAATTATATTTTGAGTTTTGAAAATGATGTGTATGAATATTTTTGACAGTGTAATACAAGTTTTTTTAATTAGAATTTCTGGTGAAGACTGAAATTAAAATATAAAGCGTGAAAATATTACTATCATTTTAATGCCTAAAGACTTTTTTTTTAAGTTTGTAAGATTATAAGAGAACTAAAATCTTTATCAAATACAAAGGAAAAGTGGGGTTTAATTTTGACACCCACTTTTAAAAACCTATAATTATTCACATTTTGAAATCTACATAGTTAAGGATAACACTTGGAAAAGATTACCAAATATTGTAGTCACAGTTTATGAATAACTTGTGGGTAAAAGTTTATTAACCTAACACAATGTTTTTGGGATAACATGGGACCTATTGATCCATCTTGTATGTTGCATCCTCTAAACCAATTTAAAATGATTAAAAAAAAAATGCAAAAAAAACCTTAAAGCCAGCCCTTATCATTCATATACTTACCAAGCTTTTTCTTAAACTCACTTAAATTCACTGCCTCTACAACATCCAAAGGCCTGTTAGAAAAATGAAACTGTCTTAGCTGAAGATGACTCCTACCCTGCCAAAATTTACATTTGTGTCCCCTAGTCCTACTATTATCACTGGTAAATATGAAAAAACATTCATCAACACTATCAGTTCCCTTTACAATCTTAAACGCCTCAATCAGAACACCCAAGTCTTTTTTTTTCTCAAGAGAAAAACAATTTGAGTGATTTCAGCCTCTCCTTGTATGACGACAACTCCATCACAGGCACCATTCTAGTAACCCTTCTTTGAACCTTTTCCAACAATATTATGTCCTTTCTGAGGTAAGGAGCCCAAGACTGAACACAATATTTCAAATGTGGCCTAACCATTGACCTGTACAATGAAATTATAACATCTTTGCACTTGTTTCAATATTTCTGTAGATACAACCTAAAATCCTATTTGTCCTACCAATAGCAATTGCACACTGCTTGGATGGCTTTAGAGACTGATTGACTATTACACTAAGATCCCTTTCCTTCATAACACTGTTAAGATTATTTCCATCTAAGTTATACTCATAATTCATATTATGATAACCCACATGCATTATCTTGCATTTATTATTATTAAAACCCATCTGCCATTTACTTGTCCAACTCACTAAATGATCTAAATCCTTTATTAAATCAGCAGCATCCTCTTTACAGCTAGCAACACCCAAGACCTTAATATCATCTGCAAATTTAAGTAATTTATTGACTATTCCTTCATCTATGCCATTGATGTAATTCAAAAAGAGCAAAGGTCCAAAGACTGAGCCCAGAGGTAACCCACTTGTGACGTTAATCCAGTTTGATTGAACTCCATTTGTAACAACCTTCTGCTTTCTTCCATCCAGCCACTCTTTTTATACAATTTGCTAATTTATCCTCCACACCTATAAAGATAATTTTTTTCACAAGCCTTTTATATGGAACCTTGTCAAATGCTTTCTAAAAATACAGATACACCAAATCTACACCCTTACCCTCATCT
>NW_013665712.1:871028-872364 GCF_000517525.1 Limulus polyphemus
AACCTGGTATTTTACTTTCAGCTACCCTTTTCTTTCTATAAGGAATATGTTTACCTTGAATATTTAAATATTCAAATTTAAAAAATTTTCCACATCTGATCAGTGTCTCCAAATAATTCAGCTGCCCAATTCACAACAGATAATTCTTGTCACATCTCTTCAAAATTTTCTTTTTTGAAATTTGTAACCAAAATATCATTATAACTTATCTCCATATGCAGGAAAACATTGAACCCAATAGAGCAGTGATCACTTGCACCCTGATGTTCTCCAATTTCTTTATTTGAAATTGACAATAAATCTAAAATAACATTGTTTCTAGTAGGTTCCTTGACTAATTGGTGAATAAAGCCATCCTGAACAGTTTCCACAAACCTTTCTCCCTCGTGGTTTGACTCTAGCATTTCCAAATCTATATGCCTAAAATTAAAATCACCCATAATTATGAATTCATTATCAGCTGAAATCTTAATCTCATTGTAAAGTTTCTTACTAATTACATCAGTATCATTTGGTGGTCTGTAACAAGTTCCCACTAAAAGCTGTTTCCCTTTATATCCACTAGTAAAACCCAAATGGATTCAATCTCCTTGTTGTTATCTTTGATATCCTCAACTTCAACAGGATGTAACTCACATTTAATGTATAAAGCCACTACTATCTCCCTCTTTAATACTCTATCCCTATTAAATAGCCTGTAACCCTGTATTCCAAAGAAACTTCTGTCATCAAAATCATCTATGTTTAACCATGATTCAGTTATTGTCATTATATCACAATATTCCATTCCTACCAGTACTTTTAAGTCATATATTTTATTTCTTATACTTCTAGCATTACAATAGTAAAAATTAAGCCTATCCGTATAACTGCTTCTATACTCATTTCCTATGCTAAACTTTTCTCTGCCTCTTATTCTTTTTCATTTAGTTTCTCCTGGCCCTCACCACTGTCTAGTCCTAGTTTAAAACTTCCCTTACAGTTGAGTTAATAGACTTAGCAAGCAAGCCAGTCCCTACCATATTTAAATGTAAACCATCCATTCCAAAAAGCTCCCTTCTTCCACTGAACTTATCCCACAAGTCCAACCAGCCTGCTCATCCTTACATACTAACCTAAGCCTATCACTTAGACCTAGTGACCTACTTAACTTCATCCCCACAGTTAATTCTGGGCAGTATCCCTGACAAAATTAAGTTATGGCCTCTTTCTTTAAATGCCTTTTTCAACTCCTTGTACTTATTAATAAGCTCCTCTGATCTACCTTTCCCTACATCATTAGCCTCTACATGTACCACAAAAACTGCATCTCTGATAGCCCCCTTTATTATATCTC
>NW_013665712.1:872908-881529 GCF_000517525.1 Limulus polyphemus
CCTATTTTGTATCTCCTGCTCTGCCAGTTATATCCTCCACCTGTGCCCCTGGGTAGCATAATCTTATTCTTTTCTTCCTATTTAGTTAGAATACATTGAATAGTAAATTTCATTAAGCACAAAATTAAGCCAAACATAGCACTAGCACCAATTTGGTAAAATTGTACAGATGTCAAGCTATTACTCCTACTAGAAAAACAAAGTAGAAGATGTACTTGATGACTACTGAAATATTTTTGCATGTTATCATTCTAAAGCCAGCATTAAACCAAGAGTTATTTTTGTGAAATTATAGGTTTATTTTAGAATATTTTAGTGTTGTTGTCTTTTCAATAAACATGTCATTTCCATTAGAAATGACACTGATGCCATCTTGGAAGTAGCCAAAACAAAAGTACTTGATGAAGCCAATGACATGCTAGAACATGTTGCAACATTTATCGATAAAGGCAAGGGCCACATGTTAACTACAGAGAATGTTCTTGTAGAGGTAATATAACAGTTGCAAAACCCATTTTTAATTAATTCACTAACTTCTATGGATTAATTATTGATTTTTAAATTATTCTGGATATGATAAATGAACTAACTTTGAATTTTTTAGGATAAGTAAAAATTGTTTTCATACTATTTTTTCTGACATGTTACTTTTAATGAGATGTAGAATTAGTTCAATAGATATGCAGTTACAGTTATGTTTAGTTATTTTGGAGATATAGATGTTTATCAGAAAGTCTTTATTTGTAATGTATCTGGCTTGTATATTGGAACTAGTCCTATAATCTAATAAAGGATGTTCTTAGTTAATTTTCTGGTGTGTAATTCATGTACCATTAACTACATGCTTTTCTTCTAAACCCTTGGCCCTGAAGAATAGAAATAATACTGAAATATTTGTTTTGTTGTATGAAACTGAGTTGTTTCTTACATTGTAATTCATTTGTAGATGGAGAACCAAACTCCAGAAATAAATGCTGTAAGTGTAAACTTGACAAGGATTGTTGAAAGTTTGGAAGAAAAAAGTGATGAACTCCACAAAAATTACTCAACAAATGAATATTTCTTAAACAAAGCTGTAGAAGAAATGGAAAGTATACCAGAATTGGCAGAAACAGCAGAAAATGTACATTGAGTGTTTATATTGATTTTGCATGTTATAAACTTATTAAAAATTTCCTTTTCAAAATGTATTGGCAAGTTTTGTATTGGAGATCAAGTTAGATTCACATATTTCCAGAAATGTTTCTGCATTGAAACTATTGTGTGAAATTAAAAACAAAAAAATAAATTTTAAAACTTAGTATGTCATCTTAATTTAGAATCTTAGCTATATAATCTGTATTATTTTCTTGTATATGCAGTTTGTGTGTATATATCCGTGGTTAGGCCACATTTTTTCATATTGCTGTTTACAGTTGTTGCTTTTTCTGTGCTACTTTTACACACTACTCATTGTGTTACTTATAGGAAACTAATGAGTAGTACATATTTTAAAAACGTTACATATATATGACCAATAATGTGCGTCATGGTTAAAGTTATTTCCAAGAATTGTAGTCACAACTGTTCTTTTGTTTAGTTCACAAAGAAATATTTTTTGATTTGAATGAAGTCTAAAAAGAATCAAACTTAGATTATTGTAACAGTAGGCCACTTTTAAATAATTTTGATTATTGTAAACCTAATCCATTTAAAATTGGTATTGCCTCAGATCTAAGTTCAATTCCCTACAAGTTTAATTTTAAAATGCTTTGGTTTCAAATTAAATGAACTACTCTAATTTTGAAACACTTCCTGAGGGACAGAAAGAATGGTCCCTGTAAGAAGGTGGCATATGATAAGGTATATTAAAAATATTTAACCAGTACTTGTATCACATGCAGGTGATGTTTGTCAAGCCTGCATAGTGTTTGGGGAGCATTTTATTTTCAAGTAGTTACATATTTGATAGTAATTTTTTGTTGATTGTTCTACAGTAATGTAGTTTCTCAACATTTCCTGATGTAATGCTTGTTTTTATAACATGATTATTGGTTTGGTATACTTTGTTTTATAATGTAATCACAGGATGCTGAACTTTTAGAGGAAGAATGCAATAGAGCAGAAAACCTTTTGATTCAGAAAGAATTAGCTCTTAATGAGAAGAGAAATCTTAAAGAAAAACTGAAGAAAAAGGCTATTGAACTAGCTGACTTTGCAACAAGGAATTATCATGAGTTGTTAAGTAAGAAACATTTGCTTTCCCAATAAACAAGCAACAACTGTTGAGGTGTATTGTGAAGAATTAAAATGATTGATTGAAAAAAATATTCCTGGGACAACTTGGTTATCATCTAATTCATTCTTTCCCCTCTTGCCAGTTTAACGTAAAATTTGTTAAGAACCCAGACATTTACCCCACACACATCATTTGTTATTATTTCAATAATATTTTAAAAGGGTTCTCATTAATAAAGTACTATTTGCTGGAAACAGTATTTTGGAAAGTGAATAAAAATGTTTAGAAATGTGTAGTATTGGTGTGTTATTAACCAAAGTTTTTTTATTTTATTTTTTTTATTATTATTATTATTATTATTATCATCATCATCATCATCATCCTTGATGCTATAGACAGGAAGTGTGGGAAAAAGTATGTGTAGTTATTAGTTCTTGATTGATAATTGGGAAAATGAGTAGGAAGTGACAACAGTATACATTACTTCTTCGTGGATGAACTGAGAGTGAATGATAAGTTTTATTGGCATACTCTGAACATTCTAAAAATGTATATTTCTCTAAATTGTGGTTTAAAACTTGTGAACAAACACTTTCATATTATGAACAACTGAATATTTTTTTTTCATCTGCATTCCTTAGTTAAGAAAATAATAGTTCTGATAAGAAAATAAAACAATAGCTCATTATGAAAATGGTGGAATAGTTTGAGATTGAATAATTATTAGAGGTCAACACTGTATGTGGGTAGTTTCAAATAAATTGCACAGATAACAGGCCATTTTACATGATGATAAGCCCTGTTACATGTATGCATTCTTAAATGATAATTAAGATATATTCATGGTTTATATTATATAAATACTACACCTCATTCTCTTACAGTAATTTCATATTTGTAAAATATTTTAAATTTTTAAAGGTCTAATCGAGAGGATGCCAAATGCAGTCATTGTTGTGTGATAATTCAGTATAATGAGTTACTTTCTATTCTGATGTGAGTGTGATTGCAGAATACTTGTACTGTATTTTACTTTTTGTATTAGGGAATTCTTTGTAATTGTCACATGGATTAGACATACTTCTGGATTGTTGTGATCCAGTTTTCTGATTGGTCAGCTAGAGAGTAAGTAAATCATGAATGTGGTCTTTTAAACATGTTATTCTTCTCTCTAGGGGTGAGAAGTTATTTCTGTCATGAAAAAAGCTAGACTTGTTTGTCAAGTCATGTCTTTGTTTCCTATTCTGCTCTTTGTTTATGTTTTATTTTTTTGCATATTTTCAAGATTATTTTATCCTTAACTAAATACAAGTTTCCTTCATTTATTAATTTAAGACAATTATCCATTTATTTCAAATTTGTAATAGCACTACAGTTCAATTGGTTTATGATTAGCAGTTCTTCAATTTATCACAAGACCTATACTTCCTCGTACTAAATCATTGAATATCTAGTTGTGGAGATCAGGTAACTGTGTGGTTGGCTTATCCCTGAATTACATAAATGTTGTTGTATATTTTGTTTTGAATTTACAATGCCTAATGAAACATATTTCTTCTAGGTCTAGAAAGTGAATTCAAGAGAAACAACCAAGCACTGAAAAATTACAAAGATGTGTTTCACAGACTTTTACAAGAATGCGAAGATGCTATTGCAATGATAAGAAAAAAAAATAGCTTGTACAGAATGTGCACTTAAAATGTTGCCTGATCAAAGTCTTTGTATTAATCTTGTTTGAATTTGGTGAACTGAGAAATAGTTGACTTGTGTAGGACAGCAGATATGCTGCATGTTAGTTCAAAAAGATGATTCAGGTATATATATATTCTAGTTATAATAATGATGCATTTGAAACACATGTATAAAACTTTTTTTTCAATGATTGCAGAATAGTTTGGCAATTATATGATGCAAGACTAAATATTATTCTTAAACACTTGTGCTCTGTGGTTGATACACAGCAGCAGGTACCACTTGTCTTCATAGTTGGCAAAACCTTATAGACATCAAATGTTGATCACAACTGATAGTCACTTAAGCATAAATTGAAGTACATGCAAAGACTATGAATGGGAATATCTTGTGATGATGAAGTTCATAAGATGTACACAGCTTGAACTCTCTTTGGGGGAGGAATAAAACATTTACATATCTTTGCTATTAAACATTAAAAAACGTGATTTTTGTATTTAAAATCTGTAATTCTGATATCTTTAGAGTAACCTGAATTGTGCTGCCACTTATTTTTCATTAAGTTAAAGTAAAAATTTACAATCTGTTCATATTTTCCTGATGACTTTGTGCAGCAGTAAAAAAATAAGGTAAATTCCAAAGTATTTTTGGTTCAGCTGTGATCATTACTTTAATCATGTAGGCAAAAACAGATTGTTAAAGATTGAAATTAGTTATTATTTAGTGTTGCTCAATGTGCATTTCCTTTTATTTAGAAACTTATAAGCACGTATCAAATTTTTTCAACAATGATTTAAAACTTAAAGGTTAAATCCTGATAAAAAAACAACAAAAAAACTTCAAGGTAAGTGTTTTGAATAAGTGTGGAAATGAAATTTAAATGTGCCTGATATTTTGGGTGTAGTGTTCTGTTAGTATTCAACAATTTTTATCATGTCAATAGGATGCTTAATATACAAGTTATTTGGAGCTTACTCCCTTCTACCCATCACATCTCTATATAAATAAAATTGATGCAGAGTGTGTGTAAGCTTTACATTGTATTTAATAATGGAGAGATGCAAATAAGAAGGTTTAGCTTACTGATAGACATTAACTTGCTGGCAAATACTAGACCTAAATCTATACTAAGTAATATAAAAACAAAAAAAAACTTGTTTTCCTCCCGAACAAATTGTATTTTTTCTATCTTACCCAGCTGTGTATGATAAATACCTATCTGAAAAAATTATATTAACATTAGTTGTAACAATAGCTTTAGGTAACCTTTAATTTTGTGAATAAGATCCACTTTTCATTTACTTCTATTAATAAAAAAAAAAGGATTATAAACTATTGTAATCTAAAAATAAATTTCAATTTATTTTTTCTCTAACTCGAGTGAGTTTTGTATCAATAATCTTTAATAACTAAATTCATTATTTATTTGCAGCACATGTTAAATGTTTAGCATTCTACAATCTTTAAAAACAAATTCTCATCAGTATGCAAGTTGTGTTAGAGATTTTTTTTTAATTAAGAAAAACATTGTTTTACTGCTGTATTAACTGGAAATTTCAATATTTGCCTTCTTCATTTCTCAGAAATGATAAAAACAAATTCACCAATGCCCTACAAACAAAAATGTTAAGTACAATCAATCTACTACTACTGACAACTAAAGATTCTACTGTTGTATATAAACCATTCATACACCAAGTTTTATTGGTTCTAAGGTGTAAACCCTTTTGAAATAGTACATCTTTCCTTGATCAACTCTGTCTTGTTTTGGACGATTAAAACTTGCTTCCTTCTAAGAGTTGTTTACTTTAATATTTCTGTAAGACTAAGTTTCATCTAAATTTCAGAAAAGCATTTTTCTTTACAAGTCTTTTTATGTAGCCTTTTAATACAAATTTTTATTCATTTAAAATATTCTAGACATTAAGCAAACCAAATATGAAAGCTGCAAGATGTTTTCTTTTCTTAGCATAAAATCACCTTTCACTAATACTGACTCAGTAAAGGCTTTGTAAATTCACAGACCAATATTTATCTTAAAAAAAATACTTTATTAAAAACTGATTTGTGTGTGTACAACAGATTTGTATTGTTCATTAAAAGCTTGCCCACTTCCATGAAGATACACTTGGTAAATTACAGAATATAGTATACATTATGCACTGATGTGGGGTCAGTCAATTTAATCAAACCTGTGTATAGATGGTTAATCTGGAAATTTTAATTTTGCACTTTTACCTGCATGATTTTAATACACAGTTTCTTAAGCAAAATATCCAACTAATTACTATCAGCTTAGTTCCATATGCAATTGTATTTACAGCAAAGCTACAGAGGTTACCTGTTGCCATCATAAATTTTGAACAAATGACCAAAGGGAAGGTAGACAGTCAGTAACAACCTACCATCCAACATACACACTAAGGGACTCAATGCACTCTTTCTGCAGTATCTCATAGATTTGAACTCAGCCTAACATCATCATCTTCAAATTTCTGAGCTCTACAACAGGACCAACCAACACCCACACTTCCAAAAGTATTCTGTAACTGATTATGAAATACATGTTCTAACAATATCCTTGTTCAAAGTATAACAAGTTAACTAATGTACTTCAATAATGAATTTAGTTCACAATCAATATTAATAAAACAGAATAACTTTGAAGTATACTAAATTATTATTTTTGTAATACTTAAACATCAGAGCAAAAACGTATACTTAATATGGTAAACAAAATATAGATGCAATATTTCACTTTATTAAAATGCTTACTGCAAGCTTATAATTACAGCTCATCTAATTAACTGTGATAAAGATATTGAACTTTCATTCATGCATCAGTTCTTTGAGTCAGGTTACATATTCTAACAGTTTTAATTATAAAATAAGCTCTGTGAAATGAATATTCTAGGCTGCTCAAACACAAGCATTCCAATTCTATTTCAACTCCATTTTTATAGTCTTTAAGTGGATATGATTTAAAGTTGCATAGTCATCAGGATGTTGAGATTGGAAATCTATAAGAAGTGCCTGTATGTTTGAATTGCACTGTTTTTGAAAATATTACAATTGAAACTTAAGCTCTGAACTATTATAAGTTACTACACAGTTGTGAAAAACAAATAAGGAATCTAAAACCTTATGATACAATAAATTTAAGTGATAAAGGATGATGACGGGGTTTCATAATAAGCAATAAATAGATCAAAGTAAAAACAAATGAATTTAATGTAAAACTTGAGAAAAATTGTAAGCAACTGACTACAAAGCCACCTGCAAACATTAAAATTAACTCAAGATACTGTAAAAAAATTTAACTAATGGATTAAGAATATTTTTACACAAAAATATCACACCATTTAGCTTTGCACATTTTTTAAATAAAAATGGCAGAATTAAAATTTTGATTTGGAAGTAAAAGGACAATGTACTACTAAATATAACTGTTAGTAGCAAGCATAAGCAACAAAATATTTTCCTTATTATAATGAATATATTATATCAAATGTTTTAACTTTTACCTGTGCAAAAACTGAGAGGAAAGACTTCTTTTGTGTTCTTGGCCAAATAAACCTTCTGAAAAATGTAAGTAACTTAATCTTAAACTTAAGTTACCGATGTTTTAATTTAGATCTTTAGCTATACGGTACTTGCTGTTAAGAATGAGAAACTGACTGACATCTAAACATAGGTACATTAGTTTAATACAAGCAGCTACATCAGTGAAGTATTTATTGAGAAGTGATTGAGAACTATTAGTAAAGAGTAGCCCAAAAGTTGGCAGTGGGTAACGTTGACTAGCTGCCTTTCCTTTAGTATATAACTTCAAAATTAGGGAATATTAGTGCAGATAGCCTTCAAGTAGCGTTGCACAAAATTCAACAAACAAACTTCAGTTGATGGAACAATATTTAGTCATTAAGGTATAATTAGTATACAAAGTTTTTGTGTGTACATCAAGAAGGTTATCTTTAGAACACAAAATCAACTACAAAAGAAAACTAGCTTTATGTGTGAAGAATGGTCCCTCATCTGTTAGGAAGAACTCTTTGTACTGTACATGCTTTTGTAGTTTTTTTTGTAATAATTATCCTGTTTGAATTTGTAATAATTTCTACCATAAATGTGTACAAAGTTGGTTTTATGGCATGTTTAAGGTTTTTAAAATGTTAATTTCAAACTTTATCTTACAATATATACATCCTTGTAACATGTTCTATCATTGAATAGATTCTTTTCATAAAAATAATGCAAGATCCAGTCCACATAACAATAGTAAATTAATTTCTTCTTTCTTCAATTTCTACAACCACTTAACAAGTTAGACTTAAGTTCAACACTAACAAAATGTAAAAGAAACTTCCTTGATTGATAATAAATGTTGACTCATTTATTTAGTAGTTTTGAGAACCACTAACTCAATCAACAATCACTCGATCTTTCACACATTTAATACTTCACGGAAAAAGTAGGATTGACTGTCACATTATAACACCCCTGCAGCTGAAAGGGTGAGCATATTCAGTGACAGGACAAGCAGAGTGCAAGTTGAGTACCCTAACCACCAGGGTGAATTGAAGTACCGTATCTTTTGGTGTATAAGATGCACTTTTTTACCCCAAAATTTGATGTCAAAATCTGCTTGCATCCTATACACCAAAGGTATGAATAATATATATGTATATATATATATATATATAAGCCGATG
>NW_013665712.1:882474-888320 GCF_000517525.1 Limulus polyphemus
AGAAAGGACTTGTGTCGCTAAAGTTTCGTCGGAACGAATTTACGGAAAATTAACTATCGAACGGAGACTTAATAGTATTTTTTTTTCATATGGTTATGGAGTTTAGTGTTGTTGGGTGTAAAATCTTTACTGGAACCTCATAAGCCAGCCCCTCAGTCTAGTAACTCTGATAAAATTACATTGAGAAAATTCAAAAATCATATTGTTACGTCTCTGGTCGTTTGTTAATTTCCGGTATAAATTCTTCCCTAGGAACTTCAGCAATACAAGTCCTTTCTTAAATAAAACTAGTTTATTCTCTCTCTATACAACTTTGCAATACACAGAATTTCCACAGTTACTTTAACTTAAACACACGCTATAATTCAAAACGATTCACGCATTTTACTTACGGTCACTACCGCTTGCTTGACTCAATTATCTGTCTCTATAGCTGTGTAATTATTTCTCCTCTTT
Source organism: Limulus polyphemus (assembly GCF_000517525.1). Lineage (NCBI taxonomy): Eukaryota > Metazoa > Arthropoda > Merostomata > Xiphosura > Limulidae > Limulus > Limulus polyphemus. The sequence goes on from NW_013665712.1 coordinate 882,931, forward strand.
TTTTGCCTGGCTTATATACAAAAAAGAGGGCGACTAGAAAAGACTAGAGTTGCCAGGAAAAGTCAAGATTCTTCGAGAATATCATGACCTGTTTCCAGTTCACGTGACTTCCGCTGTCGTAACAATATTCACTGTGCAGAGTAAAAGACAGCTAAAAACATTATACACATAACGTATAGCCCATCATTACAAGAATCATAATCTTGTTTTCGATTTGTGTAGGGTTATTTCAATTAGAGGTGGGATATCCCAAAATGGTATAATTCAGGGACAAATGATAGATGTTATTTCACATTTATTTTCAATATCACAAATAATGTTTATTTTCAGTGCTTTAGTCACGTAATTTTCATATATCTTGAAGTTATCATAATGTTTAATGAAGAAGTAAACGCATTGATTTAATAAAAATTATTTATAACACTAGCTGGTGATATTTTTAATAAATTGTGTACATTATTATTGACTACTGTGACCTACTATAAATCATAATAAACAAATATATTGAATATATAGCGTGAGCAAAACGGTCAAGATGTCTGTCACGCTTGAGTTAGATAAAAGTCTAAAAGTTAAAATCACCTTAACACTATTTTCAGATGTTACAAACAGCAAAGAATTACGACAGAAGTTAGTTGAAGGGTCTTTACAATGTAGCATCATCAAACCTTCTTTAGTATGTCTTAACTGATTTACTTACTATCCATCTTTCTTGAGTCTTGGCGTAAAATTTACACAACGTTAACGTAGATTGTCTGTGCGGTGTGAATGTGTGGGGATGGCGTGAACTACGAGGCACGAAAATCGTCGATGTTATAATTATAATTTATAAATAAGCATTCTAGTTCTACATTTATGTTCATTATGAAAGGTATTCCATCATTTTTGATTCTCTCCAATAAATAAATCGTATCGTTAACTTTTTATTGCATACTTTACCTTTTGGAATTAGTTTTAAAGGTTTTATTAATAATTTTTGCATTTAATGTTAATTTGTTATTGAAATTTGAAATGGCGCTGACTAAATTTTTGTGATGTTTGATAGGCGATGATGAGAGCGAGACATTATTTTAAACTGCATTTTTAGAACAAATTTCCACAAAAAAAGACTATTAGTAGATAAAATATTCAATTAGAAAACTTTAGAATAAAGTTTTTTTATTGCACTGGAAATGAGAGAAATGATGGGTTTTGTTTCCCCACGAAAACATAAGTGAAGCATTTGTTCATAATACCAAAATTTTCGTGCTTCGGCTTTCACGACTAGTTTCGATATAGAAAACTAATACAGATGTAAGGTGCACTAGATATTTTCTTTATACTTAATCTTATTTTATGTTCAGGTGCCAATACCCAAATTACTTACCATAATAGCATAGGTAAGTCTGTTTTATGTTAAACATTCCTAATGTGAAGTGCAAAGCTTTTAAATATAATCAACATGATATGCGTATAGACTTATCATATTAAAAGCCACTTTAAAGTCCTTTGTACAATAATTTATGTGCATGTATTTAACTTTTAAGTGTTGTGTTGCTGATATTTCAATCTATCGCAGTGTTTAATGAAATGCATGAACTTTGCTGCTTTACATATAATTTAAGGACAACAATGGACCTATTGATTCATATAGGCCATTCTATCCACTAAACTAAACTTTAAAATAAAAACAAAACATTCAAAACTAGCCATTATCATTCATATATTTATCAAGCCTTCCCATAAACTCCCTTATATTTACTTCATACACCAAATCTGAAGGCAGCCATACCAAAAGCTAACCACACTGTTAGAAAATAAAATTGTTTTAGCTGAAGATGACTCCTATCACTCCAAAATTTATATTTATGTCTACTAGTCTTACCATTCTGACTATTAAGTTTAGAAGAAGATGATGCATCAACACCATCAATTCCCTTAACAATCGTAAACACCTAAATCAGATCTCTTTTAACTCTTTATTCAAGAGAAAACAATTTTGGAGATCTTAGCTTGTCTTTGTATGACAATCTTTTTATCCCAGGTATTATCCTAGAATCTCTCCTCTGAACCTTTTCCAACAATTCAGTGCCATTCCTAAAGTAAGGAACCAAAGATTGAACATACTACTACAAATGTATCCCATCTATTGGCCTATACAATTAAATTATAATCTCCTTAGACTTGTAGTTCATTATTTCAGTAAGCACAATCAGTGATCCTATTTGACCTGCCACTAGCAATAGCACATTGGTTGGATGGCTTTAAAAACTAATCAACTAGAACACTTAAGCTATTTTTCCTTCCATAACACTGTTAAGGTTATTCCTATCAAAATTATATTTACAATACAAATTATGATATTCTGCATGCATAATCTGGTATTTATTACAATTAAAAGCTATCTGCAATTTATTTGGCTGGCTTAGCATAAAATTTAAATCATTTTGTAAAGCAGCAACATTATCCTCACAGCCAGCAAAACTCAAAAGCTGAATATCATCAGCAAATTTAAGTAACTTATTAACCATTCTTTCATCTTTGTCACACATGTAAATAAAAAAAAGATCGAAGGTCTTAATAATGAGCCCTGAGGTACCTCACTTGTGACATTAATCCAATTTGACTGAACTCCAGAGTGCCAACCTGTAAGGGGCACAAATTTGCATCTTTGAAGGCATTAGATTAGATTTTCATTGAGGAAGAGTGCAGAATGTATATTTAGCACAGGATACCATCAATGATCAGTATTCCCCTGCTTCCATCAAGCCACTTTTCTATCCAATGAGACAACCTGTACCTTACACCTACAGAGATAATCTTTTTAACAAGTCTTTTATGTGGCACTTTGTCAAATGCTTTCTGAATATCCCATTACACCAAACCCACATCTGTAACCTTATCTACATCAGTGGATGTCAAAAGAATATCAAGTCAAGATTTTTTTCCTAGTGAAACCATGTTAACTTTCCAACAGAACTTTAAGCTTTTTTAAATGACTTTGCAGAGCATCTTTTAACAGACTTTAAAAACTTTACCCACCACTGATGTAAGACTAATGAGCCTCTAATTACGAGCATATTTTATCACCTACCTTGAAAAGAGGTTAAGGTTTTATAAAAATTAGTAACAAGTGGTTCACATATCCAATCCTTAACCTCTTTCAAAACCCTTGGAGAGGTATTATCTGGCCCATGAGCTTTCTCATTATTTGAATTTTCCAATTTCTTATTAATAAGCTTAGAATTAATTTCATCATCTTGTTCAATCTTGTTTTCATCTACCACTGTTTAGGATGAGGAATATTGTTTAAATCTCCATTAGTAAAAAATTAAAGAAAAAATAGGACTTAATAACCCAGCCATCTCATAATTATCAGGTATGAGCCTTCCTGTAACATCCCTCAAATGTCTGACCCCCATCCTAACATTTTGCTTACCCTTAATTATTTAAAGAAATTCTTGCTATTCATTTTTACATTTTCAGCCAATCTTTCTATGTTTTTTATATTTTATAACTTCCCAAATCTCCTATCACAGCAATCAGTTTTAGCTTCTTAAATTTATAATGCTTTTTCCTTAATTTTATTCTTTATATCGTTTGTGAGCCAACCTGGTTTTTTAACTTGAAGACACCCTTTTTTTCTATAAGGAACATGCCAATCATGAATTTTTAAAAGTGTTTCCATATTTGATCAGTATCTCAATTAATTCAGTTGCTCATTTCACAACAGATAATTCTTGTCTCATCCCTTCAGGATTTTTATCTTAATTTGTAGTCAAAATTTCATTATTCCTTATTTCCGTATCATGTAAAATGTCAAACCCAATTAAGCAATGATCACTTACTCCCAAATTTTCTTTTGTCTCCACCATATCAACCATTTCTGTGTTATAAGTTACCAATTTATCTGTTTGTAGTAAGTGCCCTAACTAACTGAGAAAGAAACTACCCTAATCTGTTTCTAAAATCATGTCTCCCTCATAGTTTGACTTTAACATTTTCCAGTCTTTATGCCTGAAATTAAAATCTTCTAATTATGATTTCCTTAACAGATAAATTCTGTATTTCACCATACAGTTTCTCTGTAATTTCTTCAGTTTTATCTTGTGTTTTGTAACATATTCTGACCAAAAGCCTTCTTCTCTTATATTTGCTAACAGAAACCCAAGTAGATCCAACCTCCTTTGCTATTAGCTTTTATTATTTAAATAATTATTTATTGTTTATTATTTAAACACACATTTAATATATCAGCCCATTCATTGATAAAGTTGATGATAAAGTTTCTAGTAGTAACTAATATTAATGACTAGATATAATCTGAATTATCAAATTTTTTGTTTTGATTTTTTCAGAATAGTAAAAAATATGTATTAGTAGTAAGAAACACCATTTCTATGATTAAATATATTTAATATGTGCATGAGCATGAGTTGCACATGCATGTATATATGACTTCAGATAATTTGGCATTTTAGCTTTAAAGGTAGGACAAGCTATTGTAAAATGTATTTCACATTGTTATAATAAGGATGGGAGTTATCAACTTGAGTCATGGTGACTTGCTTGCTGGAGTATCAAGAGCACTAGTGCAATTTGATGAGTCTGGGTTCAATCCCCAGTCAGGGCAGATTTCTTAATGTTTTGCTTTATTATACTAGTGTTTAAACTAGTGGTTGTTCCTTTCCTGAGGGCCACCTGACCTGTATGACTTATCATCTTATGTTGTTAGTGGATTGTGTGTAAAATATATTTTTTCAGCAATCCTTACTATAGTGAAACATTACACTTGGTTATAAATTATTTCCTCAGCTAGATATTGAAAGTTTCACTTTGTATTCCATTTGAATATCTCACATGTATCTAAATACATAACAATATTGTACAATGAAGTTGCTGAACCTGCAAGATGATGTGCCAAGCATTGTCATCACAGAGTGAAAGAAATGATTTAATGGCAAATTTCAAGTGTAAAGTTAGACCATACATCACAGTCTAATTGTTAGAGTAGAATAAAATACAAGAAAAGGTAATTTGACTTATTGAGGTCACCTCAAGCAAAAACTTATTATTATTATTATTATTATTCAACAAAATTTAAAATAATTAGAACTGACGAAGCACATCTTGACATCAAGCAAACCATGGCATAAATTTATAGATAACCTAAAGAATTAGGTTAAAGAATAAGTTTGCACCTAGGTTTCTATTGCTTAAACAGGTCTAGCAACAGGGTTCAAATTATACTTTTAAGTTCATTTGCAAAAATTTGCTTCTGAAAACTACTTGCTAAAATGTTGAGCTTACTTGCAGTTTGTTATGTGGTTCACTGGACAGTTATGCCTTACTGTAAAAATCTATGCTATTATTCTGGTTGTTTGTATGAAAGACTGTTACGCTTTCTGACC
>NW_013665712.1:888943-894732 GCF_000517525.1 Limulus polyphemus
AATATTAAAAACTTTAATAAGTTTTTAAAAAAGGTTTGATGTTAGGTCGTAGAATAACATTATAAGTTTATTTATCGATAGTATTAAGTACAGTAAAGTTTAGTCCTAACTAAACTAAAATAAAAAAAACTTGCACAGGTTACAGTGTTAATTTATCTATTATCAAACTTAGGCCGACATAAGTTAAAGTTTTATAAAGTACGGCCTATATACAAGTGGATTTACACATTTCGTTGTCTACAATTACAATTCATTTGTATTGTGCTAGAAATGTTATATTTAAAGAAGTACTATTACGATAAACATACTAATTTGACTGGAAATGATTTGCGGGTCTCTGCTAGTGTATTATAATTAAGGTAGAAAGTCTGTATTGTTATGTAAGTATTAGGTCAATAAAGAAAATTAAAATAACATCATGTTTTCAGTGTTTTTATTAACTTTAAAGAAACTGAAATCAGTGAACATGTTTCTCAATAACAGTAACTGTGACAGAACAAACTGAAAGCATTAAGACTAAAAATAATTGCTATGTAATTGCCAAATCTTTGCGACAACTCGATTCGTTTGACCATCTTTGACAGATGCTGTGAGAGACAACATTTGCTTTTTGTTGCCACAGTGACACTGAATGACACCTGTTATGTATCACTTTCATTTCTAGAATTGACACATTTAAAAGTTGTAATCTGTTTTGTTCACCATTGTATTTTTACAGATGTAAACAAACTTCCATTAGTCCTTGTTTTCAGATGACATGGTACACATATTGGGCACACAGCAGCAAAATGATTTGAGGAGTGCTGTGATGAATGTAATAAAGTACATGTATATTTACATGGTTGTAATTGAACAAGGGTTGGTTTTTAGTGGCTTAAAGTGGTGCAGTAATTTATTTTTGCAGTTTTATATTTTAATTAAAATTTGCGCCATGCAAATGTGCACTCACGGAAAATTGCAAGTAGCAAAAATTGTGACACATTATGGAAAATTCGCTTGCAAGTTGTGACTATGTAAGTGTGAAATTCAAGTCTTGAGAACTGCTGATATTTGAACTTGTGTTTCCAATCTTTACTCTTCTTCATTCTAATATACAATTCTTTCGAAGACTGTCCAAACATGTTTTAGTTTTTAACACCTGAATCAATTTCCCTTCTCTTCCTAATTTTTCTCCTTCTTATAATTTCATCTGCTTAAACCAAAGCATAATTGTAATAGGCAATGTCTCGGCTCTTTTTGGAACATGTTGGTATCCTTACTGTAGTAATGGGATTAAAGCTGTACATACACACACTATTCTAAGTGAGGTGTCAGAGTCTTGTATAGGCTACAACTGTATTACTTTACACTTAATATTAACCCATTTTCTACACTGGCTTGTTCACTTGGGCTGTCAAGGTTTTTTGTGTAAAAGAAACATTTTCAAAAGGATGACCTTTCTCAGAATTTTAGTATCATCACCAAATTTAGAAATATCACCTTCTATAGAACTATTCAAGCCTTTAACATAAATGATACTTCTAAAATAGTCTTCTAAAAGATTTTATTTGTCACGGTTTCCCAGTTGGAAAACAATTATCATCTTTCATCACATTTTGATTTCTACGACAACTTACTATCCCTTCCACCAATTCACTGAACTTATGCGTTGAGATATGGAGCTGTACAACAATTTTTACCTTTTAATAAGTTTTTATACATTGAATTTTTATTTTTGTGAACTTTTTTTTTTCATTTTGCAGTGAGAAATTACAGCATAGCAAATAATTTTGTCCATTATATGTTTCTGTATTTTAATTTTTATACAAATTATTTCAATCAGTGTGAATGCTTTTATGTTAGAGGGACACCATGTTCTTTAGGTTTTGCTGTATCTGCCATTGTTAAGCATGAAGCAGTAACATGTTGGACATACTTTCACATTAAGTACAGTGTTGTATCTACTGTCTTTTGAAGATAAAACATATTTGTAAATATGCTTTAGAGTCAATATTTTGGAACTTACAATTTTTCTGTAATGTTAAACTTAGAAACATTTCTAGAATGAACCAGACATTAATAGATAAGTTTTATCATAAGGCATAACTTACTGTAAACTAAGAATTTGTTTTACCACGTGCCATTTGATTCTTCAAATGTTCCTCTTTCACCTGCTTTGTACAAGTTATTTATTTCATTCTGCACAATTTGTACAAGTTTTATACTGTATTCGTTTCAGATTTTGTGTGATTAGCATTTCATTATACACATAATGTAACAACATTTGATGCCATGCCTCATTTTCTAACAGAGTTAGCAAAATTATCAAACAGAAAATTTCGACTGCTCATCTAACAACATCTAACCTTAAGTTAGTTATAATTTATGTTTGTAGTTTTGTTTAGTTACGTTACATATAATTATATTTTGGAATTTTGTTCATTGTCTGTGTATGTATATTTTCTTTATTAACTGTAGGTGTTGGATACATTCCAGTTGTTAGTTGCAGCCAATAAAGCAGTCCTAAGTCAACAACAGGGAACGCTAAAGACAAAAGGAATTTATTCTGAAATTTTGTATAATCTGTCACCCTCAAAAAATGTTAGTAGTATAATCATTAAATTACTATATTACTATATTTTGCTTAATATAAAAATAGAATTTTTTTAATATTTGAAAAACTTTTATAAACTGTGATAAATGATATCATTTTTACTGTGAGATTCAAAACTTGTCTGATGATATTTTTACTGTTTTAAATATTTATTAATCTTGAATTATTGGTATTTGGTTGATTGCATTTTATTACAATATTAGCAATACATTTTTTAAAAGTTAGATTTTTATAAAGTTTTAAAGTTTAGACCAGTGTGTTAGTTTGATAATATTTCTAAATATGTATTGTCACAATAACATTTTTTTAGGTAGGTGTCACTAAGTTGTTGATAATTACAGAGATCATTTTTCTGTTTTGTTTTTCAGATCACAGAGTCATTGAAAACTTTTGGTATTGGTGAGAATGATACCTCTATACTTGTACTCGTACTCAATGATATAGATGGAACAAAAGTCAACTCCATATCATCAGTAGTTAAAGGAAAACTAGCCTCACTTGATACTCTAAACATGCATACTAATGAACAGGAAATAAAAAAGGTATTGCCTCTATGATTATTTATATATAAATGTATATATATGAAATTAGTTCAATATGGTGAATACGTTGTCATAATATATTTATTGAAATATGGAGGAAAAAAAGTTATAGAAGGACAAGAAATAATCAAGCTTTCATTACCAATAAAAAATTGTATTCTTTAAAAAATATATTTGGAAAGCTTATGTTATGTGAAATGTAGCCAAATGTGGTTTATTTTACTTATAAATGTACATTAAGATACCACACTTGCAAACCACTCTTTGCTGAGCAGAGTTAAATGTGACTTAAGATGTACTTGAAACATTTGTGGTAAGAATTGATCTGTAGTGTTTCACAGGTTTTTTTTTTTTCAGGTTTATAAAATCAAAGAAGCTGAACAGAACTGTGGATCATTACTAGGTTCTCTTGTTAGCCGAATTGCTGTGAAAGAAATTATTTCTATTTAAAAACTAATTTTTTTGCATGATTATTTGTGTACAAGAGTTATGATACATCTGTATTCTATTATCAAGCATTTCGTGATTAAGTAAATATAAGAATTTTAGTTTATGTAGCTTTATAGTTTTTACTGTTAAGTATAAGTAATACAGTTTTTGAACTCTGGGCTTGGCACATTTTGGTGGTTAGAGAACTTGACTCAATATCTGAGGATTGCAAGGTCAAAACCCATCCTCAGAACATTTTTGATCTTTTAACCATGTGGGTGTTAAATATGATGATCAATCCCACTATTCATTGGTAAAGAATAGCCCAAGCATTGATAGTAAATGGTGCTGACTAACTGTCTTCTCTCTAGTTTATTACTTTAAAATTAGGGAAGGCTAGCACAGATAGCCCTCAAGTAGGTTTGCACAAAAATCAACAAACAATTTGTAACATTGGGCTTTTACATCTTAAAGGTTGTAGCTTAGACTTCTGTAAACAAAAATAATAGTCATTTTGAAGTAAAATATTACTGTAATCAATACAAGGTTATTATAAAAATTCCAAAAACAACCTAAAATCCCTGATTCTTTCAAAACTTCATTTTAACTTGATTGGAGCTCCTGAAAGTACTGAAAGTTTTGTTAAGTTTTGAATTTTCATGAATTTAATAGTACAATTTTTATTCATTATTGTATTTATAATGAAAAAATATTTGTTCTTGGCTGTTTACTCAGTAACAATGATGGCATGTGAACTAAATCCATATTTTCAGAAGTTTTAGAGAAGTAATTTTGACCAATTTAAAATGTTATTATGAAACACTGCTTATTGGCATTTTTTCACAAACCTTCGCACTTCTGCAGTGTTTTGGATGTAATAATTTTAGCTGGCTGAATGTTAACATAAAGTAAAGCTACCAACATTTCAGCCAGATTTTATACTGCCAGATTAGTGTTAAAAGAATGATGTGTAAATTATTCCTACATGATAATGTCACAAATTCGATTTTTACAAGATATGAGGACTCTAACACATCTACATATGTAGTTAATAGAGGGAAGTATAAATTCACTTCCCACATTGAACATTTCAAAAAGGGCCTGTCTGCTGGATCACTGAATAAGACAGGTCAGCTCGTGCCACACTTAGACCTTATAAAATCTGAACTGGAACATTTGCAAGTGTGTATCCAAAGCAAAATCAAAGTTTAGAAAACCAGTACACTGCTTTGGAAGAGGTGTTGGTTGAGGGAGATGATACCAGTGATGCATCTGAGATTGACCACTGAGCAGAACACGAGGACATTATTTTGTGCAAAGCCTTCCCGAGATGCAACTGGTGTTTAATGTGTGCTGTTTAGTTCCTTGAGAATTACATGCAAAAGCACATGGCAACTTACATAAAGTGTATCACTTCTGACACTTTCACTCACACAAGTTTGCTACGAGAGGTGTTTCTCGAAGCTAAAGATAACAAGTAAACAAAACATTTTGCAAATGTAAAATGATGTATGGATAGCAGTGCTAGAAAGAAAACAAGAATATAGGGATGATACAGCTATACATTGATCATTCGTACATAACTTTCAGTATTAAAATTTAATGTTACACTGTAAAATGCATGAGTACAAAATGGTTATGAGGTCAGTCAATTTGACAAACCTCTTAGCGAGAATCTGTAGTAGTCCGTAATAATCGAGATATGTTTTGATTCAACATGCATGTAATTCCTAGGATCTTAGTTACACTAAATTGATGCCTACCCTGACTTGACCATAATATTACTATAAACAAACTGCATACCAACAGTCAGGAATATATAACTTCCAACTACAGTAATATTAAAGTCAAATATGCACCTTACAGTGTATATGTTTGTTTGAAGTTAAGCACAAAGCTACACAATGGACTATCTGTGCTCTGCCCACCAAGGGTATCGAAACCCGGTTTCTAGAGTTGTATATCCGTAGACATACCGCTGTGCTACTGGGGAGCTTTTACAGTGTAACCTTAAATATTAATATTGAAAGTAATTTAGTGATGATCTGTGTATAGCTGTATCGTCCATATTGCATTGTTTTGTGGCGTTTTTTCTCCTGACTGAAAGTTTGTGTAATCTGTGAATGTGTGTAATAAAACGTAATATCATGTGTAATAATTTTTTTTACTCCATTTCATACATAATATAGGGTTGACTCCCTAAAGACACCGATTGTATAGTGTAC
>NW_013665712.1:895520-899434 GCF_000517525.1 Limulus polyphemus
CAAAAACAAAACAAAACAAACAAGATAATGTGAAACGTGAGTTAATATTAGTAGAAAGTTTGTTTGTTTGTTGTTAAGCAAAAAGCTGCCCAATGGGCTATCTGTGTTGAGGCATACCACGAGTATCGAAACCCATTTTTTTTAAGCGTTATAAACCTTTAGAGTTACCGTTGACCCACATCGGGAGGGATGCATAGGGGAGGTTGAGAATCTTAAGATGAGATCTGTTGGGTTTTGTGACGTTTAAACAATATCATTGATATACAATCTTTACGAAATGTTCGATTTTAAATTGTTTTGTATAAACAATGTTATATCGTGCTACTGAAAAGGGTGCGTATTTTGTTATAGCAAAGCCACATCGGGCTATCTGCTGTGTCCAACGAGGGGAATCGAACCGCAGATTTCAGCGTTGTAAGTCCGAAGACCTACCGCTGTCCCACCGGGGGACAATTGAAAAGGGATGCAAGTCTATATACTTATAATATTAGTAAGTTTTGTATCAGATCAGGATTTCCACGTTGATTTGTTCTTTTACGTAAGATAATTAAAGCTGATTATTTTGAAGTCTTTAGATGGATTGATACACAGTTTAATCAGTTAGTGAATAATTACGGACAACACTATGGCTTCGAACCTTTTTAGACACAACTACTAGGATTCGTCCTATTGCTCTAAAAATCAAATGTCGTTTAATTAAACTTTGAATTTCTTTAAAGAAACGTTTCTACTACAAAATAGTAAAATAAAACTTTGCAAACACATATAATACACTGCTGGCTTTGAATCAGCGTTATTGATTAGAACAATAGATTTTAAAAGTTCGGAAAGATCGTTAGAAAGACGTCTTATATTTGCATTCAGAAAAATAATTAGAATTAACGTGAATCAAAATTATCTGGGATGTTTAATTATCTTTCCCATGATTATGTTCATTAAAGTGATAAAAAGTTTCAAGAATATTATAAATTCAATCTTTCTCATTTGGTTGAACAGATTTCAAAATTAGCCCTATTTGCTGATCAATAGAAAATATGAAAAAATAAGTTTTCTATTTAAATATTTTTAGAAACTAATTTGTTGCCGTCTCCGTAATGGGTTTTAAGACAAATGAAAACTACCCTTCTTGCGGAACACAATGTTAGATGTGTACCCTTTTTACGGAAAGTAATTTGAAATAATTTAGGTTAGAGAGCTGCAATTATCAAGTTTTGTGTTTTAACGTTATCTTGCTTTATTATGCTTCTATTTTAAGTTGGAAACATTTTATGTTGAGTTTTATCGACACGGGTTGTTCTATGGAGATTACAAGTTCGTTATCACCTATATCTTCAAAATGCAGTAATTTCAACAAAAATGTATTGATTATTACTTCAAAAAGTAAATAAAATGATGGAAAGTTGTAAGTAAAATTGTACTTTTTTTTCTGACCAATGGAATGAATCTACTTATAAGATTGTAAAACATTCGCAACTTGATGATTGAACAAAATAAAATAAAGAAAACATGAATATTGTTTACTATTTTAACTCTGGTGGTTTTTTTATATAACTTGTATTGGAACAACACACCTTAAAGAGAAGGTTTAACCACTGGAGAGCCATTTTATTAGGGAGCTGGCTCATTTTTGACACATTAACCATTGATGTGTTTCTTATGGAATAGATCGCTATTCCTTTGCAAAGCAGTTTTAAATCTTTTATTTTTAAGGCGACGTTTTAAAATACTTGAGAACAACAAGTTAAGATTAGATTGGAGCTCTGGGCTAGTCAAGACAGATTCTGGACATTGTCTCAAACCACTGCTGGACATCATATGCGGTAAGAAACAATGTATTATGCCATATAGTTCCGTCTATGCAGCTTTGGCCACAGTATCAAAATATACCAAGACATTAATGGTTTCAAATGACCTTGAACAGGCTACATCGTGATAACATCCCCATTACTTTTCATGGTTGGAATTACATTTTCATCACAAATGTAGTCTTTACAAATTGCTGTCAAATCTAGACCCGTTCACCTAAAACAATCAACAAGCAATGAGATTCATCACTTTATACGATAGTGTTTCGTTGTTCTTCATACCAATTCTAGCGCTCAAACCATAACGAGGCCGGCGTTTTGCATTTATGGTTATGATGAGCGGCTTATGGTCTGCAATCTGTCAATGAAACAGGGAGCTTTCCGTGCAAAGTGAGTATTCAGAGTTTCAGACTCACAGTTCTAGATTTTTGTTAAACTCCTGGATGATGGATTCAATGCCAGATGTGTAGTTTCCTTTTACAATATGTTTCAAATCTCGTATGGAGTGAAAATGTTTGGGCGGCTAGGCCTATATTCCACGTCACCACGTCCAGTGGTCTTTCAGTTCTCAAGAACATTATTCACAATCGATGGAGTAGGCTGCATGAAATGTCTCGAACACTTGACACTGATATGGTCAATGATGCATCTATTATCCATCCATCTTAGAAGATTCGTGAGTTTCACTTGGCTGTCTGTCGCAGTGCACGGTAGGATTCATAAGCACAATTTATCGAAACCATGCAGGGGATGTTCTAACTCAATACATTTTGTGATATAGTATGTACGTGTATATAGCAGGTAGCTTTGCTGCAACGCCCTCTTGTAGTTGACATGTACATTTATATATTTTTTCGTGAATAAATTAATTCACTGCATTCAACGCATAGGTATATATGACCATACTTTATTTCAACTAGGTGTTTTTTTTCGGGGGGGGGGATTATAGCTACACAATAGTTTTATAAACATGTTTAAAATGTTAAGAATAAAGCTTTGCCTAAACTCTTAATATTCAGTTATATTTGCGGGAACTTTCAAATATTGATGATATTAATAGCCCGAAAAATATTTCTTTTATGTATAACTACAAACCTAATCGAGCAAGAGGTTGATTGATAAAAGTAAGTATACGTTTTTATTTGATTGTTTAAGAAACAAACGCGTACAGAAAGAAAAAAGTCAGAAATTGTTGCGATTAAACTTTTATTAGAACTACCTACGACAGGACGAGTATGCGTTTGAACTACACGACTCGTTAATAATAATTTTAATTAAATCTAATAATCAGTAATTTAAACAATCGTATTGAACTAAAAAGAGCTACGATAATACATTAGAAGTTATTAACAACTGTGACATATGTGAACAAATGTTTTGTCTAGATTCCTTGATCTCGAATAATATTAATTAACTGTCACTGAAAAATTAATAAAATATATTTTATTAACAATAAAAAAGTACTTGATTATGCTTAATAGAACTTTAGCTCTAATACACTTTTAATTATTATCATTTATTTTAAATTATTTCTCTAATAACGGTGAAAGAAGCGTAGTAACCATATATTTAACGTACATATTTCGATTCCCCAACAATGGGTTTGGTTTGAATTTTCGCGCAAACCTACACGAGGGCTATCTGCGCTAGCCGTCCCTAATTTAGCAGTGAAAGACTAGAGTATAATTGATCACCACCCACCGCCAACTCTTGGGTTACTCTTTTACCAACGAACAGTAGGATTGAAAGGACGAGCATATTCGGTGGGACGGGGGACCCTCAGATTGCGAGTCAAACGTCTTAACTACCTGGCCATGCAGTGCTCCCACGGTGGGCACAGCAGATAGCCCAGTCTGGTTTTGTTCTAGCCAAAAACACAAATACTTACTAATTTATAATGGCCGTAGACGGCTTGAATGGGTAATGAAGAAAAACTTTAATATAAGTTTAACATAACAGCAAATGTACAACGTTTCGGGCCCGGCATGGCCAGGTGGTTAGGACACTCAACTCGCAATCTGCGGGTCGCGGGTTCGCATCCCCGTCCCACCAAACATGCTCGCCCTTTCAGCCGTGGGGGCGTTATAATGTGACGGTCAATCCCACTTT
>NW_013665712.1:899656-904592 GCF_000517525.1 Limulus polyphemus
CATTACCCATTCAAGCCGTCTCCAGCCATTATTAATCTGAAAGTGGGTTCCTCGTCACCGAACTTACTAATTTAGTTTTATTTGTTCTAAATGGAAAATGCATAATCGCAATGGGTCATCCAAGTTACATGATTTCCATTCTAAGAAAATATAAACCGTATGATACCAATAACGTTGCACGCGTACGAGTAGAAAAAACAAAGTGTCTAATGTGTATGCTAAGAAGTCTTACTCAAGAAAACGAACTTAACATACTTATAGTTACAATTCGATTGTCTTTAATCTATCAGTTTAGGTCAAAGTAACGACTAAACAAAGAACGCATTCGTGTATTTGGCGCCAAATTATACAGAACGTGGCTGCATGTAACTTAGCTCGGGAAGACGTTTGGAGAATTGTTATGACAATTCGATTTCTTAACAGTTCGCATATTTACATCTCTGTTTAATTTTTGGTCATTAAAAAAGAACAACCACAACAAAAACGGGCCAAATGAATACTAACACAAAGTAAACATTTTAAATCCTAAGCAGCAGAATAGGTACGCAATATCAAAAAAAAAAAATTTAATGATAAATGAAAATTTCTTTATTATCTTCTCTTTGTTTGATGTTCGTATCTGTTAACATTTCCCCTGCAGTACCATGTATCAATACGTTGCCTTGATCTAATACATTATCTAGTTGTTTATATGATCAATTAGAGTTTTCTACACCTTTATTACAACAGTTCACAACTCCAATTATTATTCAATATACCTGTTTATGGCTGCTGTCACTCATTTTCTAGGTCACTTTTATCTGCTCATTCAGTGCGTTCTCACACTGAATATACACGAAACTGGTAAAATGTTCTATTAACTACATCCACAGAAAATGTTTGTATGCTATCGGTTTCATTTCTGATAAAGTCTTAAATGCTAATCCACAGACAATGATTAGTAGTTAGAAGAAGAGTGTACAGGTTGCAGAAGTGTTATTGAAATACACATAAGGAAGTACGTTTTGCAGTATTTTTTTAAAATCAATACCTTGATTATTTTATTTATAACGTATCAATGTGTACTTCTGTTAAGTGACATTTACGTGTTTCTATGTATCTGTATAAACAAAGTTATTTTATTATACCAGCTGTTAGCCTAATGGCCAGTAAATAAATGAAATCCCAAATAATTATGTTCGAACTAAAATTAGAATCAATATTAGATCATTTTTTTTTCTTCTATCTTCTAAATAACCAGAGATCTTTTTACCTGCGGTACACAGTCTCGTTATTTTAAAGGTCATATCAAATGAACTGAAGAGGAGCATAATTATAGTACACTGTGTTTGGAGAGTTTCGTAATTAGATAATACGCTAATAAATTAGTGAAGCGTAGATTCGAGGTATACGTTCATTTGAGCTTCAGCTTGTAATATCATTAATTAAATATGACTACTAATAAATTTTATACGAGGAACAATGAGTTTAGTTATATTTTTTAAAACAGATATTGAAGATCTTCCCTTATTCAGTAATTAAAAATTCACAGATCGGACCAGAAATAACGTATTAGTTGAACATTTTTTCTACCAATTTCAATATGGATTTCTGAACAGACATTTCATGTAAGTATAAAGACAAAGGTGTCTTTACAAGAAGTGCACGCTTCGCGTTTTATTTGCATTGATGACGTACTCTGAACATCACACGTAACCATTAAGTACTCCGAACATCCCACACAATCATGACGCACTCTGAACATCCCACACAACCATGACGTACTCTGAATATTTCTGTAACTAAATAATTAATTCTGCAGTATAAGTACACTAATAGGGCACAGAGGTCTAACCAGGTGGGGAGAAGGGGCACGTGTCACCCCACTTTGAATATATTTTAAGCAAAATAAATTTTTTGTTTCACCAGTTATTCTTCACATCTGCTCCGTCCCAAACTTTTAACAAAGTTAGGCACATATTAAACATATTTAGGGAGGAATTATCTTTAACGTGAGAGCATTGCCTTAGCCAAAGCACGACCTTTTAAGGTATGTTGTGTTACATTATTCAAGTGCTTTATCTAGTCGTTAAGCTAAATTGGCAATATGTTTCTCTGAAAACTTTTCTGTAAGTATTTTTTTATTACTTATCTGAAATATTTAACATTTCATATAAATAAGAATCAAGCAGGAACAGCCTATTAAAGCCAAAACTTGATCATGTCTACACTGACTCAAATACTTCTGAAACAACATCTTATTTATACCTGTTTATACCATGTCGATCTAATTGTAATAAAATACGGACATTTACTGATTTGTAAATGCTTATGCTAAAAATAGTAAGTAGACTGAAATACAAAGTGTTAATCATGACATTTTATAAAGCCGATTTGCGCGTGCTAATACAGTGACATGTTGTCCCAGAAACGAGTTACATGGGCGACATGTCTAGTACCTATTTATACATTGCGATTCACGGATAATTCTCCATAATTCAACAGTGCAAAGCTACCGGAATAGATTATCGCTGGTGGATTTTGTACCGGTTATTACATATTCGTATGAAGAGATTGTTAAATGGTGTAGAGCCAAAGGAAATGATGACCTTTCGAAGAAGGAAATCTTAAGTGTTCTTAGTGGAGACGGAAATAAACTTGCATTCTGGAAATTATAGGAAAGTAAATAGTTTCCAAATCACCCAGTCAATCTGGAGTAAATATTTCTTACTCATAGTGAAGGCAATGGTTACCAAAAAAACTTTACGATTAATTTAGGACCGTTAACAATATAATGAACAAACATTTGGAGATAATGAGGGTTCACAAGCCCCCGCATTTGCTTTAAAATAAACAGCTGTTTTCATGAGTAAAAGTGGCTGAAGAAACTGAAGTGACGGCAATTCCTTTCAAAAGTATGCCAGCACATCTTTCATATTGTTTAACGTTTGTAAAAGGAAAAATACTTAATTTGAGTTTTACTAAAAGTGAGAAAATTTAAACACTATTTTAATGAGTTTATCTTTCCCGAGTAAGAAATCTCACTGTCGCTTTGTAATATTTATAATAAAGACTGAAGGGCCAACGCTAAAAAAAAAGCCTAAAAAAGAATTTTGTTAGAAATGTTTTTATTTTCTTAACCTTAGTACGTATAATGATAAGATAAATGAACACGCACTTACCATTAGCATTCCAGGAAGTGCCTTTTAAGTGTATGTACTAAAAATGGAGAGCGCCATTTCCGGTTTGGGTGACAGAAAACTTCCGGTTGCTTTTGCTCTGCTTTCTAAGCATAAAAAGTATATTTGCATAAAAATTACAGCTATAAGAATTATCGATCAGTCATACAGCACCCTTGTAATGGATGCCGTATGCAAAGAGACACTAGAAATCTGGAAAAAGATGACGGTCTTTATCAGCAGCGTCAAAATAAACATATACAACGATCTGGATATAGCAACAAACCTTAAATAATTTCGTCTTTCGAACTGTAAAATAATAATAATAAAAATGTTATTTGAACACTTCGTTTCGAGTATATGAATGACTTTTCATATAACAAAGACGCATATCATGTTGCTTGTGAATGCATTCTCGAAGTAGTTTAAATAAATCAGAATGTAAAATGTTCTTGTTAGATTAGTGCAATAGATGCTCGCAATAAAACCTTTTCAGTTATTTGTTTTTCCAAAAAATTAATCGGATTTTATTTTGGGTTTGCTCATTATCATGTCGATTGTTATTTTTATTTACGAATATATATGTACATTTTTTTCCATGTATATCGTTATTATTTTTATTTAGCAAAGTATGAGTGCTCAATTTCTTGATAAAGTGTTCTGAATTATAAGTGAAAAACTGCGAATTTGTTTAATTTTTTAATGATCTTATTGAATCTTACAGAATCATTCTTTGCGTTATTCCTGGTCATTACGACATGCCTAAGCTTTGTTTTGGTTAAATGAAGACAAGGCTAGAAATATTTCGAGATATATTGTACAGACCAATTCTGAAACAATCTATCGACCCACTGAGAAGATGCTTTATTTGTTGCTTTGATGAGTGTTTTCTTTGTATCATACTTTCCAGAAAAGCCCATTAAGTAAGCCTATTTCGTGAGGTTTCAGTTATTTTGAGGCTAATAAAAAAACATATTACTTGATTTCAACGATGAAGTTTCTAAGTATATTTGATTGCTGTAAAAAATTCTACCAAGATCAAGTAATCAGGTTATTTGTGAAGAAAAGCAGGGCTATTTTATCACTATCTCATAAGGTAGTGAAACCATTCGCAACAGTTATATAATGAAACTGTATTTGGTAAAGAAAAAAAGGTTATAAATGTTCGTATTTTTATGATTACAGAGGTTGGGTAGGTTATATTAAAACGATTTTAAAGCCTCAATATATCGTTACATTCCATGTCGTTACTTTCGGTCATGTTCTATCTGACGACTACGCATCTTCTCAATAGCTCTGCGGCATAGTTCATATTCCAAGAGGCAACATTATAAGGCCTTCATGTCAAAAGCACACGACACTTCTAACAGCACTCAAACCCCTGTATTAAACCATTGTTAGGAAGTACCTGAAACCCATTATTACTGGAACAACTGATTGATGCGTTAATTAAGTATATTTTGACTGATTGTTCATTGGAAAATGTACTGATTAAAGTGATATTGAAGAATAAAACAATATAATTACCGGTGCAAGTATTGCTTAGCATTCGAAAAAACATTTATTGAGGCGTTAGTGAAACAAATATTAGAAAGGTATTGACTAATACATTGCTTGAACAAATATTTACTTAAACGTTTGTGAAACAAGATCTTAACGAAGTGTTACTTGAACAATTATTTACTGAAGTGTTGGTGGAACAAGTATTTATTACTACTTATGGTTGGAGACGGCTTGAATGGGTAATGAAGAAAACTTTAATATAAGTTAACATAACA
>NW_013665712.1:905592-914131 GCF_000517525.1 Limulus polyphemus
CATCATCAGGTACTTGTCGAAACGTTGTACATTTGCTGTTATGTTAAACTTATATTAAAGTTTCTTCATTACCCATTCAAGCCATCTCCAGCCACTATTAGTCTCAAAGTGGGTTCCTCGTCATCGAATTATTTATTACTATGTTTCTTGAACAAGTATTTACTAAAGCGTTTATTGAACAATTATTTACTGAAGCATTATTTGACCAATTTTTTACTGAAATGATGGCCAAATAAGTATTTACCAAAGTATCGGTAAAAGTAGTATTTATTCAGGTATCGTTGGATGTTTGTTTGTTGTAATAAGCACAAAGCTACACAATGGGCTATCTGTGTTCTGCCCACCACGAGTATCGAAACAATGATTCTAGCGTTGTAAGTCCGCAGACATACCGCTGTGCCACTGGGGGGCTGGTATCGTTGGAACAAGTGTTTACAAATACGTTGCTGGAGCAAGTATTTATTGAAGCGTTGTTGGAACAACTATTCGCTGAAACAAGTATTTATTGAGGAATTAATGAAACAAGTATTTATTGAGGAATTAATGAAACAAGTATTTATTGAGGAGTTAATGAAACAAGTATTTATTGAAGAGTTAATAAAATAATTATTTATTGAGGAGTTAATGAAACAAGTATTTTCTGAGTGGAACGTAATTTAAAAAAGAGCTGACTGAGAAGTTGCTGACTGACATTTAACGAGAAGAAATACTGGCCAACACTTTTTTATGGAACAAGATATGACTAAAACCTCATTTAGTATTAAATTATTGGCACCGTTTTTTTCTCTAAACAAATTAGTTATGTTTATTGAAAAAACGCACATACAGTGGTTTAACTGCACTTTATACTAATGATGTATCTTCTAATGAGAGCAGCGTGTCACCACAGAGACGAGCCATGGTGCCACGGCTACATGTTTATCAACTATATATATTTGACTCATGGTGAACTCCCGATCATTCGAGTGTAGTGCCGTTACGATAGATTGAGATAGATAGAGTTATAGCTCCTTCCAATGAAAGATGTTTTTATAGCAAGGTTGTTAAACGACAGTGACTCAATGTTTTTGTAGCAAGAGTGTTAAATGACAGTGACTCAATTTTTCTATAGCAAGGTTGTTAAACGATATTGACTCAAAGGACACAACATATCGAAGAAGGGAATTTTCTATGTAATATATAGATGCAGAAAAACTCGTGCAACCGGACGTCCAGGATAGCAACGGGCTCTGAAACTCGGTTCCAGGTTAAGCCTGAGCGACGGCCACATCTGGAAACTGAACGATATCGTTTCGAAAGAGAATCCTCCCACTCAAAAAGCCATAGCTATGAAACTGAGAATATTTCATAGGAAATTAACAATATCAAAACATAGATTTGAAGTTGAGGAAGGCTCTCAAGCCAAAAGTTTACAAGCTTATAGCCACCCCTCGAAATCAAAGTTCATTTTTATGAAAAAGACATCCGGAAAACAGGAGTAATAGCAACCTTATTTGACCTCGTAGTTGTAAAGCCCTCTGAAACAGAAATAATGAACTGCTTGCTGTGCATTTGGTTTGCTTCAATGTATTCTTGGAGGCCGACGCCTAAATATAATAGAGGGTTCGTGGAAAGTTTGTCAAAATGTACGTTTAAGATTAGCTACCTTTGCAGAGCCTTGTCACAACAGGACTTGCGTAATAATGGTCATTAGATTGAGTATGTTCAACGATACAGAAAGTTGTTTCAAGTGCAGAATAGAACCTGGAACATCGTTCACATAAAGTGAAATTAACCCTCAGTACGTCTCTAACATAATTATATTTAAACTTATGAGGAAAAACCGTTTTGTAACTATTACATACAATCATGTAAGTAATCATGAATGGTTTATGAATATTATAAATTGTACAAACTGTTTTTCCATTTATATGTAAGACTTCGAAAGAAAAACAGTTGTTGAATGAAATAAGAACAAAGTTGGCCCCAAATTAGACAACTACAGAGATGCTCTAATATTTCTAACTTTATTTTGTTTCAGTACCTACGGTAAGGTTGTGGCGTTCCGATTCAGTTTTTGATATGGTTAATAACCTGTACAAACATCAACGTCTAATCATCCACTAGGTACTAATTTTTTTATTACTAGATTATAATTTCTAACTAGTCTATACCTTCCGTTGAAACTTTATTGCCGTCTTCAGAGAAATTCTGAAAAGGACTGTGTTTGTATGTTAGTGACCGGGATTCGATCATTATCTTGTTCTGATTATTTTGAAACGAGCGATTCTGTTTCACAATCCACCGAAAGATGGCAGTAGTAGTCGCAATTAACTTTAGTTATCCATAATATAAAAACATTTTTCTGAGCCATTCATACGTCAAAGTGCTTGTAGGTCCATGGCTTTGTTATTGACAGAGTTATTGATAAAATATGAATTAAATAAAAAATAAACCCAAAATACTATCAATATTACAATTAATCTCTAAATTACTATTAGGCTTCTGTATGTATTTGAGAGAAAAATGAATGATTTCCAGTTTGGTAAGGTCTTAACTGTAAAGCCCCCCCGCTGGGACAGCGGTAAGTCTTCGGATTTACAACGATAAAATCAGGGGTTCGATTCCCCTCGATGGATACGGTAGATATCCCGATGTGCCTTTGCTATAAGTTTTGTTTGTTTGTTTTGAATTTTGCGCAAAGCTACACGAGGGCTATCTGCGTTAGCCATCCCTACATCTACTTTCAAAGCTTGTTATCAAAGTACGTTAGATCTATTATTTCTAAAGTATTTACACCACTACATCTACTTTCAAAGCTTGTTATCAATTTACGTTAGATCTATTATTTCTAAAGTATTTACAGCACCAGTACATCTACTTTCAAATCTTGTTATCAAAGTACGTTAGATTTATTATTTCTAAAGTATTTTCACCACTACATCTACTTTCAAAGCTTGTTATCAATTTACGTTAGGAGATCTATTATTAATTTCATATATGTTATTAAGTTTATGATTTAATATCTATTGTTAATTCATGATGTTAGAAAAACACGTAGGTTCAAGAAGTCTTGAGTTTGCTCCTGAAGAAGAAAGGTCCACCTTTCGGAAGCGCTCGCGTTATAGGGTTTTTATTCATATCTATTGTTAAGTTGTTTTTTACTGAACTTTTTATAATTTATAATTGTTTCACTGAAATATAAATATTGACTTTTAATTCACGTTTTTTAAAACAAGAACGATTATTATTCATATGTGAATTTTAATAATTACACCACCCTTAGTTTTGGGTTTTCTGTTCTGTACATAAACGATATTTATGTTCTTCTGGATTTGACCTCATTATGCTCTGTGTGACAAAAACAATTATAAAACTAGAAACTAATATTTCACAGTATATTACAATATTAATAATTTCTCCACAACATTATCTATCAGTCTTTTTATATTAACAAGAGCTACTAAGTAGAAAGACTTAAATATCTTACAATAATAATTCATTTTCTGTTAGATTTAATAGTTTGGTGTTCAATGAAAAATGATGACCAGGTGGTTAGGGCACTCGACTCGCAATCTGTGGATTGTGGGTTCGAATCCACATCCCACCAAACATGCTCACCCTTTCAGCCGTGGGGGCGTGATAATGTTACGGTTAATCCAACTATTCGTTGGTCGAAGAATAGCCGAAGAGTTGGCGGTGGGTGGTGTTGACTAGCTGCTTTCCCTCTAGTCTTTCTCTGCTAAATTAGGGACAGTTAGCGCAGATAGCCCTCTGTAGGTTTGCGCGAAATTCAAACAAACAGTGAAAAACCTTGAAATACACGCAAAATACTACAAACTGTAAGGTGTTAATCGCAAAACGAATGTCTTTGGGAAATGAGGATTACGCGTATTTATTTGCTTAAACATGAGTTCTATCGAAAGAAAATTTTCTTCAAAATCTTCAATATTTTCCACAGTAATCTTCGAATAACATTTATCACTAGAAACAGTTAAAACTTTAATTAAAGAACTGGTAAATGAAAAAAAATGTTGTTGGATTTTTAACGCAAAGCTACACAGTGAGCTCTGTCCATCGCGATGAATCGAACTCCGGATTTTAGCTTTTTGTAAGTCAGAAAAACTTACCTCTAACCCATCGGTGGACGAGTAAATAAAAAGTAAAATAATAATAACATACCTAGAAATGCATTTTTCTTGTTATCCAATCTTCATAAATATCATTAATGCATAATGCGTATTTTGTTACCATTTATTGCTGTTCGATGTTACCACGTGACTTCTCAACTGTTAATGTATTGAGCAGCAGAACACTTTCAACTGCGGGGGCGTTATAACTGTGACACTCAATCCTGTTATTCGGTTAAAAGTCACCGTATATATGTGGCGGGTGTTACTGCTGACTAGTTACCTTCTTTCTTGTTAGCAGTTCTAAATTAGGGATGTATAGGCTTGAAACTTCGGAGTTTCTGTCCTTATTGCTTAGCCCATTTGAGTTCCACCAGTTGTAAGTAGAATAAATGCCCTATATACACTCATTGAGAAATAGCTTGAACATCCTTTGTTCTTCATGGAAAAATTCCAGTGAACACATAAAGTTCTTAAGACAACGTAATTACATAAAACTGAGTTTTGCGATTATATAACTTTTTATTGTAGATATAAAAAAACGTCAAATATCATGTTAAACGAAAGAACAACAAAAAACTGTTACAATTTCACTTAGTTTGATTTTTTACACAACTATCTGTTAAGATAGTTCAAAGATTAGTCATAGAGGTCGCCGCGATCGAGCTTTACAACAACAGATAACCAAACGAAGAGCAGACGCGTTCACCGAGAGAATCGAATTTTCATGTTCTGATTTCAGCGTGTATAGTTGGAGTTACTAGCGTCACTAAAGTAAAGATAAGATAGTATTACTTATAAACACTTAGATAATTTTTATCTAATATACATAAGTGAGTAAATTTCCTTCAGAAGGACAGATTAGATATTACTAACTCCAATATTAAACTAAATTAAACACGCTTAAAATGTCTTCAGAGTTTTTAAACGATGTAGAAGGGTTAATTCGGGACCGGGTCAAGCCTAAAGCACCAGTGTTCATGTATACAGTGACATTGATGTCAGCAGTTGGAGGGTTTATGTTAGGGTATGATACTGGGGTTATTTCAGGAGCAATGATATTCTTACGAAAATATTTTGAACTAGATTATACATGGCAAAAACTAGTCATCGGTGTCACTATGGCAACAGCCTGGACATTTTCACTCATTGCAGGTTATTTTGCAGACAGATTTGGACGTAAGCCGGTAATAATTCTTTCGAGCTTTGTGTTTACGGCAGGTGCAGTGCTTATGGGCACAGCCATTGACAAGGGAATGTTTCTCGGAGGGCGACTTGTCATTGGAGTAGCCCTAGGTAAGAAGATTATCAAACTGTAATTTGTGTTTTTAAGTATTGTGAAGTAGGATATTTAATTGAAGAAAATAAATTAAAAACACCATTCAACGTTATGAATAGTGTTTGTAATCAGTGTAATCTGGCAAGATATCTAGCGGTAAGAAAAAAGTATATTTAAAAATATATGTTTTGGCTAGTACAATTTATCCCGAGTTCTCCTAAAATAGACTTGATAAACATCTTTTGATTTGAATTGGTCGAGTATTTCTAATGATTATCATTCTTGTTAAAAAACAAAACAAAAACGCATCAGTTTTTAAAATTTTTTCTTCCATCACAAGTAGTTGAAAGAAATATTAGCATGCAACATTAATAAAAGTTTTAACTTTACGTAATAATTTGATATCTCAAGTGCTGATACAATTTCTTTTTACCTTTCGGCATATTATGTTAATGTGTTAGACTGTAAAAAAAAATGGGTAATGTTTTTGTTACTGATATTATAAGTTGTTTTTGATTCTATTTAGTATATTATAATATTTATATTTCTTTATTTACCATTTAGAGGAATACGTTGTGATATAACATTTATTTTGTAATGGTTAAAGAAACGCGAGTTAAGTCACCGAGTCCTTGTTAGTTGAAGACTTAATGAGTTATAGCAGTCAGACTAGGAATGATCACATTAAGACAGACCAATAACGTGCAATACGTTTCATAAAGAGTTCGCAATTTGTTGCACACGATTATTAAGCTATTAAAACAAAATAATGTTGATTAGCCGCATTTCAAGGATTTGTACTTGTTGCGTTTTCAAAGTTCATTTATGTGCTTTTTAAAAGATATAACCAGACAAATTTGGTGGTATTAAAGTCTTCAAACTTAAAACAATACATTGAAAGATATTTTTTAAAAGATACATTTGTTATTATGTTTTATAAATTACGTTTCCCTCGAATTTAAGCTCAAAATACTTTAAATGCAATACATTATTTGAGGTGTATTTTCTTACCTATATTTTGTCTCTTTTAAAATAATCATTTCAGGATATTTTTTGTGAATAAATATGACATTGTGCAGCTGATTTTTTTAAATAATCCAGACAGGATATTCTTTGTGAATAAATATGACATTGTGCAGCTGATTTTTTTAAATAATCCAGACAGGATATTCTTTGTGAATAAATATGACATTGTGCAGCTGAGTTTTTTAATAATCCAGTCTGGATATTTTTTGTGAATAAAGATGATGTTGTGCAGCTGAGTTTTTTTTAATGACCCAGTCAGGATATTCTTTGTGATTAAGGATGATACTGTGCAGCTGAGTTTGTTTTTATTAATCCAGTCAGGATATTCTTTGCGAATAAAGATGATGTTGTGCAGCTGAGTTTTTTTTTATTAATCCAGTCAGGATATTCTTTGCGAATAAAGATGATGTTGTGCAGCTGAGTTTTTTTTATTAATCCAGTCAGGATATTCTTTGCGAATAAAGATGATGTTGTGTAGCTGAGTTTTTTTTATTAATCCAGTCAGCATATTCTTTGCGAATAAAGATTACATTGTGCAGCTGAGTTATTTTTTCTTATGGTTTTTAGGGTTCGGTTATAACTGCTCAGGAAACATAGAACACAATCGTACAACGTCTGAATATCAAGGAAATTTACAATTCCATAAAATGTGCTGTGAAATGTTCGTGTGAAAAATTTCATTATTACTGGTTTTTTTCAAAGTTGCTTTATACTGGCTGGAGTGTATTTTATATTGACTTCCTCGTGCTGAACTTGATGCACTCCTGCTAAGACTTTCTTTATTGTGTTTGCTCGGAACTAAATCATTTTCTTACGTGACGAGTCGTTCGCCCTTTTGACCAGTCTTGTTATTTGTCACTTTGTTATTTTGTATATATGTTGTTAAATAAAAGACATTCGGTGTGCTTACTTGAATAGCTTGCTGTACGAAATACATGCCTGCGAGAATTCAAGTACACAGGAAACAATGCGCATAGCTACTTAGGTAGTGTGAATGGTTTGAAACATACATTCTGTCCATAAAACTACAGCCTAAAACAATACACTCAAAAAGTTTTTATTTAACAGTGAATAATGAAAACATTTATAGAAATTCTAAAATAAAAAATTAAGTATACATTTTCTCCTTAGCCTATGTGATGTCACAGGTTTATCTATGAAGTTCAATATTAAACAAATCATTTTCATATTAATATTATACTGTGTAAGTTCATAAGTTTGAATTATATTTCCTGTTTAAATCCAGCTTTTAATGATCAATATAAGTAGCGATTCTTTTATTGGAATGTTAGTTCTTTTATTTAAATATCCCTACATTTGACATCAGACTTAAACTGCTTAGTAGCAAAACATCATAAAATAATTATAATCTATCACACGAGCTGCTTATAAAATGTAATGTTTCAAGTCAGTTAATCTAATGCATAAGCGGTCTGTAAAACAAAATACCACAATCAATTGGATGTTTTCATTTTAACATAACTATTTTAAGCGGGCCAGCGTGGACTATTGGTTAACGTGCTCGAACTGTAAATCGGAGAATTCATGATTCACGGCCTACTTCCTAAAAAAATGCGCTTCGCATTTTGGGGCCACTAATGGAGTATACGAATGACTGTCATATACTACTATTCGATCATTTAGAGTTGTTACTGTTAACTAGCTGCACCTGGTATATCAGTTCAAATTAAGGACGGCTATGCACAGATAGTCCTTTGCGTAGGTTTGAGCGAAAATTCTGAAACAAACAAAACTACAGTGGCGTAGCAAGGGGGGCAGTCGCCCCCGGGCGCAGGTGTGAAGGGCGCAAAATTTCCTCTGGCCTATAATGCCTAATAATTAATAATTATGCCCTCCCCTATATTAAGTAAATACGACACAGTGTTACGTTATTTGTGTGTATTACGCTTGCAGTTTTAACTTTTAAAAGCCGCCCACTGAAATACAGTGAGACCGAATTAACGTACAGAAGTAAATTACACTATTCCATCATTCATCTGTAGATCAAATACAAGTCCTAGAGTACAACATACAAGTAAGTGTATGTTAAACAAAAAGAAAATACGAGATTGATGTAACATATTAACTGGTGTGCAAGATTGGCAAGGCCTAGATCTAGATCTAG
>NW_013665712.1:914675-915950 GCF_000517525.1 Limulus polyphemus
TAAATATGACACAGTGTTACGTTATTTGTGTGTATTACGCTTGCAGTTTTAACTTTTAAAAGCCGCCCACTGAAATACAGTGAGACCGAATTAACGTACAGAAGTAAATTACACTATTCCATCATTCATCTGTAGATCAAATACAAGTCCTAGAGTACAAGTAAGTGTATGTTCAACAAAAAGAAAATACGAGATTGATTTATCAGCATATACACTAATCTTCATTGATTTTCTTACTGTTGTGTCACATTAATTAACATGAGTGTGGGTGGTCTAAATAATGGCAGTTAAAGTGATACCCAGTCCAGATGTGCCTAAGTAGTCCTGAGTTGCAACTATAATTGTATAATTTAAATATAATTTGTGGTTAGGAACTTAGGAAAGTAGAATGCTTCCTTTCATCTGACAATTTGCATGTTACAAATAAATGGTGCAGTCAGTATTTATTAATTTATTCTTTTAGCCCATTATGTCGAAAAAAGAAAGTGGGGCATAGGGACGCAAAAGACGGGCACAATTTGCAGCTTCGATGGTGGAGTCAAGCAAATTGATGAGAGTTTTCCTTGCTGGAAGTGATGACACTAGTAAGCCAGCATCTGTTCCTTTTGATGGCAGCAAAGAGGTCAAAGTGCAAGATTATGAACATGCTATTTCATTTGAAAAAGAAAATAATGAAGGAACTGTTCTCTGTCCAGTTGAAAGCTACAATAATAATAAACAAGAGGATTTCACTTTGTCAGAAACAAATCCACAGAATATTGTTGCTAAGCTAAAAGAGGATGACCTAATAAATATTTTAACACATAGGGATATTGGATTTATGAAGTTTGATACAACAGACTCAGCAGTTGTAACACATGTACATCACACAGAGATTGTTAAAGTTGGAGCACATGAATTTCAACATAAAGAAAGTCCATCTGATGCCAAAGATGGGCGTTCTATGACTGCATTTTGTTTCAAATGACGCCTTCTGAATGGATAAGAGGTCAATCGTTTCTTGTTGGTGTATTCACCTCTACATAAAGCAGCATACTGCTTTTGTTGTCTTCTTTTTTCATCAACATGTATGACATCCGAAAGTCGGTCTGCTTTCAAAACACAGGGTGGATTCTCTAAGTGGAAAAAATTGAAAAGTTAAATGCCCACGAAAATAGTGACAGTCATCGTGAGTCATTTGCTGCTTGGAAAGAAACTGAGCGTCGAATTCATCTTCAAAGTGGCATTGATGAAGAGCTGCAAAGGCAAATTCAGCAAAGAAAAAAAATAAATGGG
>NW_013665712.1:916934-937444 GCF_000517525.1 Limulus polyphemus
TTCCATTTAAATAATGGAACTGATATGCTTAAAATCTTCTATGTTTGTGTTTCGAAAGATAAGAAAGTTTTCTATTTTTAAAGGCGGGTGATGTTTTCTGCTAACAAGTTCTCTGCTGACACAAACGGATAGATTTCATTTTTCTTATCATGTTGGTTTCTTTTAGTCTTGTGCATGAACATCACACATCAGCTGATAAATCCCCTGAGAAACCCACTTCTCTGTACGACAACAAGGTTTTGCGTTAAAATAAATATGTTGATGTTCACCAGTTATAAAAACAATGAAACCACAATCTACAGCAAATTTTAAAACATAAAGTTAGTGAATATTTTGATGAAGAAGAGTATTCCTGATTACCATCAGGCATATGCTTTTGTATAACTTCACTTTTCATAAAATATGTGGTCTGAAGACGGATTCTCTGTTAGATTTTTATACTACTTGAAAGTCTAAAGCACGCTAGGTGACAATCATTGCGTTGAAAAATGCCTCCATAAAAGACTGGAAACATAATAAGTTGTATCTATTTTTGGATAGAAAATATGTAGATATTATTTCTCTATACTTCTTTATTATTTATTTTTATTTCACGGAGTAGATTTCCTAATTTTACAATAATCTGCTCACATTGGGCTATCTTAGCTGTGCCCACCACAGGTATCGAAATCTGGTTTGTAGCGTTATAAGCCCTCATACATGTCCCTGAACTACTGGGGGACTACAAACATTTGCAAAAATCATAAATTTATGGTAAGTAAAATATGCGTAAAATATACGTTTCAAATTGAAACTAGACAAAAAAATTTATCAAATACAGTGTCTGTATAAAAATAAAATTTGTATAAAGAACTAATTGAAATAAAAACACGTTTGTAAGAAAGGGTAGGAAATTGTGTTTCTAATTTTTTCTTTACATAATAAACATTAAAAGTGCAATAAGCACACATAAATGTACCGATACTGAAAAAAAAGACATACTTTTTCAAGAATTATATCAATATAAAATTAAATGGGGGCTCCACCCTTCCCCCCTCATGACCTTCCTCATGTCGTCCGGTATCATGTGTCAAGTTTGGTGCTGACTGATCAAGAAATGTGGAAACGTATAAGGAACAGATTAGATAATGAAAGATATACGACCGTGTATTTTTTTCCCGGACACACTCTTTGCTTAATATAGTAGACAGTAATAATTAAAGCGGGTGAGCAGAGAAGTACTATGTTGTGATGCGGAAAGTAGAGTGACCACCAAAATGATGAAAGACAATTCAAGTTTCTATCATTATTTGTACACAAATTGCTAAAAACAACAACAGCATGAATGTGCATAAAATAATAAAAAAGGTTATTTAAAGGTCACTTAAATGACTTAAACGCCTTCAAAGCCAAAAAAAACATAAATAGCCTGTATCTCAGGGATCAATATAAACATAAACAGCCCGTAACCCAAGGATAAATATAAACATAAATATCCTGTATCCCAGGGATCAATACAAACATAAATAGCCTGTATCCCAGGGATTAACATAAACACAAACAGCCCGTATCCCAAGGATCAATACAAACATAAATAGCCTGTATCCCAGGGACCAACATAAACATAAACAAACCGTATTCCAGGGATCAATATAAACATAAATAGCCCGTATCCCAAGGATCAATACAAACATAAATAGCATGTATCCCAGGGACCAACATAAACAAACCGTATCCCAGGGATCAATATAAACATTAATAGCCTTATCTCAGGGATCAATATAAATATAAATAGCCCGTATTTCAGGGATCAATATAAACATAAATAGTCCATATCCCAGGGATCAATATAGAAATAAATAGCCCGTATCCCAGGGATCAATATAAACATAGACAACCCGTATCCCAGGGATCAATATAAACATAAATATCCCGTATCCCAAGGATCAACACAAACATAAATAGCCTGTATTCCAGGGATCAGTATAAACATAAATAGTCCGTATCCCATAGATCAATATAAAAATAAATAGCCTTATCCCAGGCATCAATATAAATATAAATAGCCTGTATTCCAGGGATCAATATAAACATAAATAGTCTGTATTCCAGGGATCAGTATAAACATAAATAGTCCGTATCCCAGGGATCAATATAAAAATAAATAGCCTGTATCCGTAGGATCAGTATAAACATAAATAGCTCGTATTTCAGGGGTCAGTATAAACATAAATAGCCTGTATCCCAGGGATCAATATATTTTGAATGGACATGAGAAGAGAGTTATATTCTTGGTTAAATAGAAGTGAACTGTTACGTCTATGTTAGGTTTTAGCTCGCTAGTCTTTGAAATAGTAAATTACGTTTACAGTTAAGAAGTGTTTACTATATTGACTCTTCTTTGAGCAACACCGTTTCCTTATATTTGCCTGAAGTGGGTTGGATATTATTCAATGGAAAATAATTAAGTTATATTGATTACAATGTGGCATCTCAGATAACCTCAAAATACACAAACACACACACATAAAAGAAGAAAAGAGAACACGAATTTAACTGTTATTGCTGGATTATTACTCACCCCAGGAATTCACAAATGGTTTAGTTGAAATACGTTTTCTTCTATCGAATATTTTACTCAAAAAAAAAATGAATGCAATCCATTAAAAGGGCATCAAATTTTCAAACATGTCCCCCAGTTTGTTTTTCTATTAGATTTTAGACGATGGGAATGCTACTAGGTTATCCATTCGTGCGAACCATTTGTTAGTCGTGGGTTCTAATGTGATTTTGTCAGTGAAACTGAATCTCTAACAAGGCATTATCATCTATAGGCCGTTCAGTGTCAGGATGTTACTGTTTTCAGAAATCGATCAATCGATCTCTTTCAATACTATGCAAATTTAGAGCACATAGCTATGTTTACAGTGTTTAAAAATTGTGCACACTGAAATGTGTTTGATATATTCGTTGCCAACTGAGAGTTTAACTGTTTTGTTGCTCAAGGTAAAGCTGCAGTAAAGGAATATTTAAATAAACATTAAAAACTCTTCAGTTCATTTCATTGACTTATAAAATACGGTCAGCACTTAAAACAAAACATCATTATAAAATAAAACATAATAATTTCATAATTCAATCTGTTTTAGTTTACTTCTCGTCTTAAGTTGTGATTATTGATCGTAATATTATGTACAACTGTGACTGATTGTAACATATTTAAAACTAAGACTGTGCTTGGTTGTAACATATTTAAAACTAAGTTCGTTCGTATAAGTATTGTCGGTTTCTCGTTTTAATTCCAAACATATGTTCGAGAAACATTTGCTAAAACAGTAAACTAATTTTATCCATTGATTTCAGCATGAAAGCAGAACTGGAGACGCCTTGAAATATAAGCAATTTAATTTTTTTCTGTCAAAGGTTTTCATATGAGCGACTAAGGACCCAGATTATTTAGTCTTTATTCTAGTCTACAACATTACTGTAATGCTGTTGAAATGTTTTGTTGCATTATCGAACGGAGTGAAGCACGAGTTAAGTGTCTGCAGCTTAGCAACGACTTCTTTATTATACTGTTTAGAACTCTGGAAATATTTACAACAGATGTGCCCAAAATTTTCACTGAGATATGATTAAATAATGACTTTATTATAGGACAATTAACACAAGTGATATACTATAACAATATAGAAAATATTTTTCAAGCCAAGTGTAGTTACTATATTCTCTGCTTTACTTGACATTCCAATGTGCTTTCTTTTTTTAACGCTTTAATTCCACGTGAAATTAAAATAAAAACAATATTTAAATAAAGTATTTCAGTTTAGCCTAATTATATGCAACTGAAAATATGTTAAAATCGATTTTTCTATAAAATTAAGATATCGGTTAAAAACAGTCTTCAAAACTAGTAGCTCACTGACCCTATATTATATTTGTTTACAATATTTGTACATTTATTATTATAAACAGGAAACGCCTGCATAAGAAAAAAAATTATAAAAACATCCAATATTATAAGTGAACAAAACCTTTAGCGAAAAAAAAAGCGTTTCGTTCAACTAGTCTTCATTACTAACTTCTTCGTAGTTTTACATTTATCGTCAGATTGAAAACTGTACCATACCTTATTATGTATAAATATGTTTGGGTGTCTGATTCAACGTCAGCTTGTATGTTTCAGTGAGCTACTATATTTGGGCCGTTCAATGGACGGGTATGATTACATGCAATGCTAGAATTATACAGTTGCATCGCTGTAAAATATGACGATAACACATGGTAATTTTACTTAATATTTATTTCATTGTAAAGGAGCAGTCTCACGACCATTTCTTGTTTTTATAGGCTATTGCTTTACAGTGACTACCAGGGGCGAATTGGGAGCCTAAACTGCCCGGGCAGATACTCAGAAATCAGGATGATATATATATATATAGAGAGAGAGAGAAAGAAAGAAAGAAAGAGATTACAGTAGGTTAGTCAGTAGCACTGGGACAGTATAACCAGGTTGTCACCCCACTGGCCCAGATGTCACTGGCCCACCGGGATTTTGCCCGGTGTCCCGACGGCCCAATCCGCCCAGATATTTGTTTCGCTTAATTTTGGTTTTATTTACTCTTGAAACAGAACACTTTCGAGGACCCTGCAAAAGTACATCTAGTTTAAAGTTTTAGTTGGTGTTATTCTTTACGCCCACGTCTTTAAGAAATTCCAAATGGTCATATATAGCAAATCAAACAAAGAAATGAAAACAAAAACTCATAGGAAACACAACAAATAATAATACGTTTGTTATGGTTTTTACTTTAATTTTAATAATATTTTTCACTAATAGGAAATGTAGAATAGTATCAATACCTTTTAATGTTTGCAAAATAATACAGAGAAGCATGATTATTCATGTATGATTCAACGTATACTTTATCCACAAGATTAAAATATTCACCAAGTACAATGGTTGTTTGTTTTAGAGCAAATCTACATTCACTGAGTTAGCTGCTGTGTCTACCGCGGGGAATCGAACTCCGAACTTTAGCGTTCAAAGTCTGTAAACGTACCGCTGTCCCAACGGGGGGGGGGAACTCATTGAGTACAAGCTCTATTATGGAAAAAATGGAATACAATTTTTTGGTTTGTCTGTACATTAAAAATATGGTAAAGTCAAATTTTTTCTTGTGATTTATACTTTAGCGCTGTATTCTTAAAAGCATTACCGTAAGACTTGCATCCAATAAGCTGTCAGTATTAAGTTTTCTTTATGTTAACATGTTTGTTAAATACAGTATTAGAAATAATTATGGAAGCGGCGAGGAAAAAATGGTATAAAACCCAAATACTTCAGGAGTGCCACCCCTTTATTGTTTGAAAATGAGCTGCACCATAGTACATTCACGTACCGATAGGTGACACTATGACTGGTTGTCATCCGACCAATCAAAAAGGATCACGTCAGTATAAATCCTAAAAAATATAAATAAGCATACTAACGGCAAGATTCCAAGTTTGACAAGAGCTGTATATAATTCTCTGAAAATAATACATGCAACTGGCACTATTAATAATAGAAGTGTTCGAAATATAAAACCGAAACTATTCAAAAGTGATATTGAGTATCTCTGGGTGGGTTCTTTAACAGATAGACAATTGTCGAAGAATAATCATGCCAATAACCTTGCTGAAAATACGGCTGTGACTACTTTGTCGAGAACATTGAAATATCAAACAGAAGGTTGAAATGGAAATCGGACCCCGAATAATGGAATGAGTAGCTGGAGAGGTCCTCTTTACATATGAGTTCAAATTCGAAGTTTTTGGTAACAGTCGACGACAGTATGTTTGACACAGAGAGGATAACGGTATCATGGTCATTGTACAACAACAACAAAGACGTACGATAGGGCATCAGTACAAGTTTGGAGCTGGATCTCGGCTAACAATGTCGGTTATATACAGAAAATGATGACACCCTGACTGCTAACAAGAACGGGCAACTTCTGATTTATCATGTCGTTCCCTCACTAATACGAATCATCAAGTGGGGATTCAGCAATTAATGACCTCAAACATGCAGCAAATTCAGTGAAACGATATTTTAATGATAGGATACTCATAAACATAGCTTTATCTTCACCAAATCTCGATAATATTCATGATTTTGTATGAACTTACGTAAAAATTGAGGAGATCCAATGGTGTCTAGGCAACTTGGCTGAATTCCGGGGAGTAATCGGGATATTTAGAAAAATATTCCACAATCATACATTGATAAACTGTGTGGCAACACGAAAAGAAAGTTAATGCTCTGTGTGATGAATAGATTCATATCATATTCTATGATAATGTCTGTAGCATTAATAAATTCACCTCGTTTATCAGTTTTGCCTGTTTCATAATTGTTTATTTTATTTATAAATTGTGTTATTTATCTGAATAAGTTAATCTAACCAACATAAATGTGTCGGAATGTATTCTTGTATGAACTTTTAAAATCGCAAAGTTTACGATAGTTGCAGAATTATTATACTTCTAATGAGCTATACAACAGTACATTTTATGTGAAAGTACGAAATATTTAACCTATATTCCAATTAAATGTTTTTTAAGCCAAATATTTAACCTACAATTTCAGAGTAGAGTTAGTCACAAACTGTTTTTTATTGACTTATTTTGTTATTATATTAAACATCTTGAAAGGTAACTGTTTGAGAAAGATATACGTTGTTATTTGCATACTTAAAACTGCATCTATGTATAAAACAGGTTCTTATATTTTAGTGAAATATTATAAAAAAAGTTTAAAATTTTCCTCTGATCTCATAAGCTTTCCAAAAGTGCCAAAACTTAAGTGCGAGACGAAGTTCTTTACTTTTTGTATTGAAGAAAGTTTGATTTTCTCTTATTATTTGGAAAAGTAATAGACTTTTTAATTCGTTATTTACGTTTTAGATTTCAACATCTAAGGGGGGACCTCATGTTAATTTCAAGTACTATTTGACAAAATAAAAATAACCCTTAGGAATGGCGTCAAAGTTTCTGAAAGTATAATTTTTCTATTGTCAATAAGCAACCAGATTCTCGCTTTAGTGTACAAAGCACTTATATGTATATATATATATATAACATCTATAAAATATTCAGATACCAGGGGACATACACATCAATAAAAACGTCTCCTCAATTTGGTATATCAAAATCTTGTGAGAATACTGAAAGGCTGAAACTTCACAGATAAACATTTTTATACATTAGAAGCTTTTGTATTTCAATAAGCAAGCTTACAAAAATCGAGGGGTTGAAGGAAGTTGTGAGAAGTGAAGAAAAGCTTGGATCGATGATTGTTTAACGAATTTTAACATGAGAAACGAAGGTCTTTATCATCACCATTGATACTAAACACAAACCATCTGCAATAGTTGATAATAAACAGGCTTTCACTTTGACAATAAATAATGGCAAAACAAGAGAGCAAAAAACATTGAGGGCACGTCGCCAGTTCATTGGTTGACAGCGTAATCATTTTAGGATAAGAAAATTTAAATTCTTCTTATAATCCCTATAATATGAAACTCGACGTGAATGTTCTTTCGTATACGGTGAAGTAAAATAATCGATTTTCTTTCCTGGTTTATAACAAAAGGGATTTCAGATTTTCAAGAGAAGGTTGAAAGGTGGAGAAAATATCTACTTTACTTTATTAGTAAAACAACAACAGACTAACTAAAACCAGATTTATTTTCAGACAGCCTAACGAATGTGTTCTTTACGCTTGGCACGATTATGTGAAACAAACAGTCTGGTATCAGATTTTAATAGAGAGTCAATGGATAATTCGTTGTGACTGTTATACATTTGTGTTGAGGATATAACACCAAGGAAATTAATAATTTTGCATGAAAATATATCTGCAGAAGTGCGATTGAAAGTTAAAAAATAACAATTTGAGGAGACAAAAGTAACTTGTGTATGGTAGCTTTTAAAAATAGAGTTTATAAATTTACATGTACTCTCGAAGAAGGTCTTGCATGTACTCAGTTATGGTGACACTAGTTTTAATGTTAGGTGTACAAACATTTCTGAACTGTACTATAGACAGATGAAACGCATTCTCACCAGGTACATAATGTGATACCAGAAAGTGCATCTTATTTACATATGAATATATTATATGTTTCAGTTAATTTAAGCACAACATATAATACGCCTTATCCGAGCAAAATACATGTTTCTTTTTAGTTTTAGATACTAAAAATATATTAAAATGCGTCACTTTTACGCTACGAGTCTAAAGCAGTAAGTTCGATGTTGCTCACAATGTTATATGACTGGCGTTTCAATAATATATTGTAACGTTCCGGGAAGAGGCGGAGAACGAAAGTTTTGAGTAAGAACTAATGAACAACATATCCGTTTTAACGCAATAAGTTTCTATTCCAATACATTGACGTGGAGCGTACTGGACGTATCAATCGTTTCCTCCATTCCACAATATTAACGTGTTACTCAAAAATTTGCATTCTTACTTTCTGGTAGAATTATTACTTCCGCTTGATTTCAAAACATGTTACAGTTAATCATGTTAATCATATAGTCTAGCACTTGATTACGTTTGTTCGAATTCGTTATGAATAATATGAAAATAATAACGAACTAAATTGTTTTAACACACAAGGTATTATGCTTCTTAGAGGAAGAAAAAGCCCTAAGCACGGAAAGTCAGAGGGCATTTTGGTGTTAACAAAAGAGCATTTCAGGAACTATTGTTTAAAACGGTATTTCGTATTCAATTAGAGAGACTTATACACAGTTCAAAACAGTAGATATTAAAGCAGAAGAGTTTTAAACTATTATAAACTAATCTTATTGGGCGGACCCTAGAGGTTAGCGTGTCAAACTGTGAAACCGAGGGTACACGGATCATGTCCCGTTGTCGTAAGATAGCTTATCTCATTTTGAGGCAGTGAGTGAGTTACAAGAGTAGAGTAGCCTAAAAGTTGGCGGTGAGTGCTGTTTATTAAATGCTTCCTCTCTAGTCTATCAATTCAAAAGTCAGTTTTGGGTGTCGTTTTGAAAATAATTCAAAAATAGGGGTGGTTAGCTAGCCTGAGTAGTTCTGGGCAAATATCCTATATAAACAATAATATATCCAATTATAATCTAGAGTAATAAATGGTTAATTCGTTCTGCGCGTAATTCCCTTGTGTAGTTGAGAATAAAACAATGAAAAAGTTAAATTTTACCTTAGATAGTCACTCACTAAGAACTGCTTGAGGAAACCGTAGTACGTTCTTGCATAAGAATTGAATATTGAATTTTCATTTTCTATGGCGCTTTACACGACATATTTGTCACATCTTCTTAGGGTTCAGGTCAAGCCGTCACTAAATTTTTGTCATTGAGCAGAAGGGAGAGCAGCACTCGCCACTACGAGAACATTGTCCAACCCTTTGAAAGAATAGCAGGATCCACATTTGTATTTACAACGCGCCCACGGCTGAAAGTGCGAAGCATGTCAGTGGCATCACGCCTTGAATCTTGGATTCTCCAATCAGTAGCCTTATAGGCTAATCACTAAATCACTAATCAGAAAAAGTGTTTAAGATCACGTAGAATTAGTCAGTGCATGCAAGTCGATTACAGAATAAGGTTATTAAATGTGACATTTCACACTGTACTTCCAAACGAATTGCTAGGAAGGCAAGAACAAAGTATTTTTCAATACATGGTATCCTCTGTATTCTACTGCAATTAATAGTGCTCACTGCTTTTTTTTTAGAAGTAAAACACTATAGGTTTCTGAGAGAGGAACACGGGGTGTTTTAAGCTGTTTTAAGGGAAGTCAGAAAGAACACTGGGAATTTTTAGAAGTAGTTGTTTATACAGACTTCCCCTGCCTAAACTTTTTATTAATTCTTTGAAATGACGTTCAACCCTCCTGAAAATGGGCTCAACAAAGAACCCGAAACGTCGTCTCAGGAGATAAAAACAACCTCTAAGCAGGAGAAGTTCAGAAAAAAAGAACTGTTTTAAGAAGCATCTTATTCAGTGGGTAGAATTAGAGTGAATTATTGAAAGATATTGCTTCTGAGCGTACAGTTCAAAATATTTTATTTAGATAAATATGTTATGGCATTATTCTTGAGAGTAGTCATGAATGCATTATTCAGAAATGTAAATTATAGCATTTTCCTAAAGTCCAGAACATATTAATGAAGGGAATAGTTTACAATATTGTTCCAGAGAGTAATTCAGTTTGTTATTAAGAAAAATCTACAGAGTGGACTATTTGTGTTTTGCCCTCTGTGGGTATCGAAACTCGAATTTTAGTGTTAAATAGGTATTACAGAATGTATAATTTAGAATGTTAATTTATGATTCTTTTCTGGAAGTTTGTTCACAGGAGTAAATTATGATGTTTTTCTATAGTAAAGTTCAGAATCTAACATTATGCTGTATCATTTCCAGGTAAATGTGTATTTTATTTAATCGCTGGTTTTTATTCAGTTTCTGTTAAATTTTGTTCTTTTTTCCCTTCTATTGTATTCATTTCAATCAAAAGTGGAAATTCTGGAGCTGCGTGCGCGGCAGAATTTCATCAGACTCACTGTTGGTCAGCAATTATGTAGAACTTCATTTTGCACGCTATGAAATGCTTTAGGTCAGGCAGAACAGAATATTTGACAAATATACCAAGAATGTCGTATGGGAATAAAATTTATATTTCAAGAGATCGTGGAAATGAACAACGTGAGACTTGCCCATTTGATGATTCCTTAACAAAAGTGAATGTTGCATACAGAGGTCGCCTGTTTCCGAATTTTCTTGTAAAAAAATCTTCAGAAATTCGCTTGTGAAAGGTTTATGAGGCCACCATGTCAGTTCTGTTTTACATTTCAGTATATTAGTATAGAAAATGGCATATCTATGTACTTTTTAAAAATACTTTAAAATAAAAATATCAAGGTTTTATCAAGGGTTTCACAGTGGTTATGCTTTCGACTTAGATATAGCTATGAGATTGTTTTTTTATGTAAGAAACTAGTATTCTAAAAGCATTATATGTGATAAAATATTATTTTGATGGGCGAAATTTCTAAGAAAATTAAAGAGGGCTTGTTGGAAAACTGAAGTTGCCCATAAGCCTACTGCTACGTACAGATATATAGAAAAGGCAAATATTTGTTTCTCACCTAACCCAAGACTAATATAAAGATTAAGAAAGACCACATTTTCACTGAACCGACTAAAAGTTTCTTATGCTAAAAAAGTCTCTGCCTACAGTGTGAAATATTGCTTCATTGAAAAACGTTAACCTTTGAAATAATTATACAATCAATATGAGCCCATACTTTCAAAATTCTTAGTAGTCATTATT
The DNA here is from genome assembly GCF_000517525.1 of Limulus polyphemus. Taxonomy (NCBI): domain Eukaryota; kingdom Metazoa; phylum Arthropoda; class Merostomata; order Xiphosura; family Limulidae; genus Limulus; species Limulus polyphemus. The sequence goes on from NW_013665712.1 coordinate 928,291, forward strand.
TTATAAAATATCTGAAAGAAAAGAAAACTTGAATCCTCGGAATACCTACATTCTAATTGTATTTGAATTAACACTTATAACACATTTACTGGAGATTTTACGACGACTTTACCACAGATCTTTGTGCATTTTAGTATCATGGAAAATTTTACACAGCAACAATTTTATCTCCCCCTTACGTCCACACCAAGAAACTGTTTTTTGTTTTCTATAATATGAGCGAAATATTTTTTATACAAAAGTAGGCATAATTACTTATTAATTAGGCCTAAAACTATTGAGTAGCTACTTTCATTTATTTATTCATAATTTATGTGCATTTAATGCTTAAACATTTGTTTGTTATCCGGTATTTTTCCAGTAATCTTTAAGTATATGTATAAAGTGAATGTTTGTAATAAATCTTTTGAATTATAGAAATAAACTGTAAAGGAAATGTACTCGTTATAGTTCGATTGTGCTTCTTGTACAGAATTCGTCGCACTTATAAACACGTAGCCTAATCTAATGAAATACGTTTTCAGTAATGTTTGATTCAGTGACGGAAACTTTTTATGGCAGAAAATAATCAATATTTGTTTGCAATACTTTGACAATCAAGATTTTAATAAAAGTTAATGTCATTTCTGAAAAGAGTGGCTTTGAAGGGTTGTGAAAACGACTATATGTTATTCATAGGTGTATGATTCTAAAAACTAAATATAGAGTTGAATGGAAAAACAAATAATCTTTAAAACATTATCTACAACTTTACATTAACTCTTTAATGTTAAATTTCCATACATATTATATAGAAGCATCATATAGATCTTTATATGGAGATAACTGTTCTAGAGATTTTGTATAACAATTTATCCACATTGTTTGTAAGTTTAGTTTTGTATGATGTGTGCATATGTACATATATAACTCTTGCATTCTAGAAATTGATCCTCATAACATTAATAGGGTTTTGAAAGCAGATGTTACGATATAGGTTTTATGAAGACCAATCGTTCACGCTTATTATAATCTGTATGTATATATAAAGAAAAAAATACAAATTTAGTTGTTTAGCAGATTAGATTTAAATATCTATAAACATATTAATCACTATCATTTAGTCTTCTCTTTGATGTCATTTACATTTTGTGGAAATGTTGATTACGTTAGACATCTTAGCAACTGAAGACCATATATTTCTTCGGAGGTTAAAACAGCTACATCAGCTTTTTACCAACCGCGATGAGTCTATAGGATTAGGTTTCTCCTGGGACATTTAACTGTCCCACTCTTCACGTGCTTTCATTCACTAGTATAATCTTAGGTCTACGATTTCTAACTTAAGAAGACCAAGAATATAAAAGTCCTTTAGAGTTACATCGGGACTTGACAGATATGTGGTTGAACGAGATTGATGTGATTTCAATTTCTTCGGCGATTTTTCTTGTAAAAATAGCCTTTGATTTCGAGGCAGGGCGGGAAGCTTATGAATGTTTCACTTGCGAGTCTTCTTAAACTTCAAATCCTTGCTTATTATCTTGTTAACGGTACAGGGAGGTATGCTCAGCTTCAAAGAAATGGCTTTTGGGGTCGGAGGGTTCTATTTTCTAACCATAGCCTTCATTTTGTAGATGGACTCATTTGTTTTTGGAGATCGCTGCTGCCCTAAACATTGAAGAATCCTTTTAATGAATTATTTTTAATTTTGGCTCTATATCTTTCAAGAATCTCGTTGCATGAATATTTATCTTTAACAACCAAGTTCTAGATGAATGCTACAAGTCCATTCAGCGTTTTTTGCTTTCATATGCGGGAGAGATGATGTGATTCTAGTTCTAACAACATTTCGACGTTCTCAAAGAAATGAAAACTAACTTATATGAGTTTATATAATATGAGAATGCCCTTTTCTTTTCCTTTACTTGTACATTATTGTACATTATTAATGTTACCAAACGTGGCTTAAACTTGTTTGCAATCAACACAAAATTCGCTAATTTGCTTCAGAGGTTATAAAATTTCAAGTAAAATAAAATAAGTTTTTAATAAACATATTTTCGTTTTACACTCACTTATCAGTGTAGAAGCACGGATATCAGTGATAATCGTATACCATTTCGAGAACAATTGAAATGTCGTCAATATTCCTGCATCACTGCCAATGCTAGGGTCTAGGGTTTCGAGGCTCAAGGGGGGACTCCATGCTGTCAGGACCGACTGGACACTTCAACCATGTCAAAGATTTTGAGTTCTTTTCTTTCAGTTAAAATACACGACACATACATTTAATATAAATATTTAAATTATTATTATGTTTAATTTATTTCTGGTCTGGCATGGCCTGGTGGTTAAGGTACTCGAGTCTCAATCTGCGAATCATGTGTTCGAGTCCTATAACCGAACATGCTTGCTATTTCAGCTGTGGAGTGCATTATAAGGTGACCGTCAATCCCACTTTTCATTAGTAAAGAATAACTCGAGAGTTGGCAATGGGTGGTGTTGGCTAATTACCTAATGAAATTAATTAATAATTAAAAATTAATTAATTAATAGTTAGATAAAGTAATACTCATTGCAGAATGTTTGAAAAGCTAACATATACTTCTCAGAGGAAGCCCAAAAGCAGCAAAAAATGCACATGTTAAATATTTGATTCCTAATCCATCGGCAGAAGCAATAGTTGACAATGATTTGAAAGAAAGTGACGATCAGTAGAAGGAAAGGACATCAATATAGCAGAAAAATTTCCACATTTTGAAGAAACAACTAACAAAGATGATAATAAGAAACAGGAACTCGACATTTTGGATATTGGTTCATGTTGACAAAATAAAGACGACTCAATAAGAGTTACGTTAGTTAACATGAACATGTAAAAGTTAGAGGTGTTATTTTTCTATCTAATTCGAAAGTCTGTCTGGATTTGATTTTGAGATAATAATTATTTTCGGAATGTTAAATGTATGGATAAAGAACCACATCAATGTTTCGTGTAGTCTTTAACACTATAGGCAGTGTTCTGTATTTCCTGCAAATCGTTTGGCGACAAGAAAATACAGCTGATTGACGAAGGTTTTTGTTCTTGACAATATATTCGAAAAACTGCATCTCACGAGAAAAGTAGACTACATATGAAATGCCTTAGGAAATGGAAGGAATTAGAACCCTGATTGCTAACGACGAATTCTACAGTAGATGGTACAGCTGAAATTTTAATTAATGAAAAATGAATGAATGCCAGAATTTAACAAGCATATGTGATTATATAATTGCAATAATTTTGCATTTGTCTGAGAAAAATCAAGCTTTTCGAGGAGAGGCTGATAGGATAACTCCCTCGAGAAATGAATAGGTTCATAAACAAGGAAGCAAGTAGTAATTTTTTGAACCTGAAGGCCGGAATTAGCTAATACAAATGATCCCAAAATGGTCGTTAGTGCAATCGTTCTCTAATTTAAAGGAATATTATGAACTAGTACTACATAATAGTGGATTGCACCCCCGACGTTAGTCATTAAGAACAGCTGTTGGTAATTTTAAGAATAGTAAATATTCACGGAACTGGGGCAGATGTGGAAGAAACTTTCATTCTGTCGAGAAAATTACAGATTCAGCTATATGGAATACCATTCGAAGGTTGTCGAAGTCAGGGGGTTTGATAACTGAGAAAACGTAAAATGACAACAAAAAGATGTGTGTTTTTGGGTTTGTTCCAACGAAAGAAAAATGAATTGTTCGTTCATTGCGACTGTCATTCTTTGAACCTTGTATTGTTTGATGCTGTAAATTCTTGCAGCTTTTCACAACATCTGTTTCTTGATATTACGCTAATAATGTATGCTGTTTTGTCAAACTTCTTTCCGATACTAGATGGGAGTATAAAATGGAAAGATTGTTTGTTTTAGAGCAGAGCCAAAATGGGCTAACTGCTGTGTCCACCGCGGGGAATCGAATTATTCAGACAAATTTTTCATTTTAACCAGCTTTTCTGAAGTGGGGTGGGGTGGAGGGCAACAAGACGTATAATGGAACCAAATCTAAAATACAACTAACATTAGGTTAATGAACGGAATAAGATTTGAGGGGCAACGACCTTTCAGATAGCCCTCCCTCCACCCCACACGTCAGATTTGTGTATTAAGTACTTGCAGGGAACCCAGAATTTTCTTGCCACGATCCCCAAGAGCAACAATTTAAAACACTTATTGGTAGTAATGGAGTTAAGTGTGCTCTTAGTAAGTATGTTTTTGTTTGTTTGTTTGTTTTTAATTATGCACAAAGCTACAGAAGGGCTATCTGTGCTCTGCCCACCACGGGTATCGAAACCCGGTTTCTAGCGTTGTAAGTCCGGAGACATACCGCTGTACTACTGAGGGGCTCTTGGTAAGTAATAAATACACATACACCTTTAATAGAAATTCTGTATATACAGTAGTGTTTCGTTATTACACAATTTGTACATATATTTGACTATTTGCTTAGTTTAGCAGCGACGATCTGTGAAGTGATCAAGACAGTTTTGGGTTTGTGTTGCTTGTTATTCTTATTTTTCTCTATAACATAAGAAGTACAACCAGAGCTGATTGCACAGAATTAAAGGAGATATGTGTTTAGTTTTTAAAATATTGGAACAATCTTGTCTGCATCTAAAGAAGAGAAAACAACAACAACTATTCCATTCACGAAAAAGTAATCTACTATCGTTAGAAAACTTCGTCTTTAACGTAACTCTCTTCACGTAACAGTAAAGAAGAGAAAACAACAACAACGATTCCATTCACGAAAAAGTAATATACTATCGTTAGAAAACTTCGTATTTAACGTAACTCTCTTCACGTAACAGTAACTTTACGTGGCTTTTAATCATTGAACAAAGTCATTTGAAAAATCTAAAACAAAATAGAAAGCTTGCGCGTGTATGCGTTCCTGTGTGACATTTCTGAAACGGAAAGCACCTGCATTAATTAAATATCTTTAGAAAGTTATCTACCTTGTGATATATATATATATACATATACATACACATAGGCGTGATATTCTCGAGCGTGTTTAATATATATAAATATCCAATGTACCATCAGCTTCGAAACATCCTTTGTTTTTATTTTTAATCTAGAATTTGGTTGGTAGCACTTTAAGACAGACAACGTCTCTTCTTATAATGTTAAATGTATAGGAGGCAATTAAGGTATTACACCCGTTAACATTAACGTTTAACCCCGTGGTACATGTAGTAACGACTGTCTTGCACCCTTTAATATTAACTTGTAACTCTGTGATACATGTAAATAAGACTGGTGACACTTCAGACTAATTATCAGCGAAAGCGCTACCAACCAACCAGAATAAACATATAAACAAACGATATTTCAAACCTGTCGGTGCTTTGAAAACTTAGTTATAGAAAATATGTTGAAGTAAAACCTTTTTCACACAGATATACTGTTCGAGTTAAACACCAACCTGCTCCCACATGTGCTATATTTAGAGATAGCCCATGAAAAATGACACGCCTGTTGACCAATTCATCATTGCATGCAGCTCTAACAGATGCCTTATGATTAACAGAGGCCTTATGATAACAAGCTTTTAATCGTTTCTTTCAGAAGATGTCAGAGACAATAAAACTCACAACTGGTTCAGCACAAGTTTGCCAATACTTGTACGTGTGCCTCGTTTAATATTGATTTAAGAGAAATGGAACATGTGAAAGAAAAACATATAAATCCTTTAAGTACATATATATGTGTTTGCTAAATATTTCGTTTGAGCACTGATACGAACTTGGTTTTATAAAAAGTCTATTCATGACACAGTTTTTTCACGTGACTTGTAAACCAATAAAATGGAGCAAACTGTTGAATGTTGAATTAAAAGCTAAACTACATGTATAATATTCGGGTATCGATCCCTGTGTCAAACATGGCACAACTAACTCTTTGTGTAGGTTTGAGATAAAATAAACAAATAACGCGCAGAAACCTTATTTGTTCAATATAAATCTGTTTTCGAAAATAGTTTATGTTCAATTTAAAGCTGTGTCTGAAACGTATACGAGACACCGTTAAATTCGGTTCTTTTAGAAACTGTTACCACCATTTTAAACGTGTATACATACATGTATTTCAATTTTCAGCGAAATGCGATATTTATATTCCGAGGCTGGTGCAATTATCTTCATAAAATATTTTGAAGGTAAAAATTGTTGGTTCTGGAAACAATCCAATAACTGTGTTGAACGGCACATTTCACTCACGCCATTCTTTATTTAAGTTTTGTAGTTCAGCCCTTGTTCAATAATAAAATAGTCCTTACACGTTCGGCTGAAAATTGGAAATTCAATACATTACAGTAGAACATGAACTTTACCGAAATACGAAGGTTGTATGCAGTTTTTAGGTGTACGTACAGAGCTGCGGGTCGGAAGATCCAAGATTCAAACTGCGAAATATCGCTGTGAATGATCTGAACTCTTAGCTCTGTGTGTTTGTGTTATAAAGGCGACAGTCAGCCACACTTTTTGGTTAAAATTTAAAGGCAGGGGTGGAGTGGTGCTACTGATTGCCTGCCCTCTCTGTGGTCAGCATTTCTAACTCAGGTACGGCTATTTCTGAACCTTGCCTGGTCTTACCCATTTAGCCATATATCGCCTCAGGTTGAAACTTTAAAACAAACACATATGTAACCAACAGAGAAAGAATAAGCGGCATCAGAATGAACTAATGTTAACACATTCTGATGTTTTGAAGTTAACTTTTAAACTAGACCCATGCCATTTGTCGCTATGCCTTTCGATTATTTGTTTATACATATAGTAACAATTGTTTACTCTACTAAGCTATATTTACCTTGTATAGTAAAACTAAAAGTTTCTTATTCATTGCTTTTCGGACGAAAGAAATGTGTAAATGTACAGTGCGACGACAATAAAACGCACTGATAAACTAAAAATAATTGTTTATTTTTGACATGAAATTTAGCTTTACAATAACTTACAGTTAACGTTAGTACATTACGTGCAGAATAAAAACATTTAGGGTAAAACAGTGAATGATGTACACTTCTGCTTCAACAATATGCGTTTGACGGATTCAGGTTTTCACTTAGTCGCATAATGAATTGCTAAATAATAATATCTCTATCATAGATCTGTTTAATGTATTTGAAAAATGTTATACGTATCAAATATAAGTAAAAAAAATACTTTAATTTTCGGATCTTTAACTGTTACGAAAACGTCAATTGCAAAGTTATCCCATTTATTTTTAGTATGATATATATATATGCTCAGTGGTAAGCTTGATTGCGTATAACATTCAAATTCTAAGTTCGATACCTGTGGCGGATATAGCACAGATAATTCATTATGTATCTTTGTTCTAAAACAAATAAATTTTGCTGTGTTTTAGTACAAAGCTACACAATGGGCTATCTACACTCCGTACACTAAGGGGGAATCAAAACCCGGATTTTAGCATTGTAAATCTATTAACTTATCACTGACCCACTAGGAGATAAACAATTAAAAAAGATGTGATTAATATTTAATCTTGTGAAAGTAACCTTCTTCAGGCAGTTGTATTGGTTTCAGTTTCATTGTAAAAATCAGTTTTTAATCTGTGAAATTCACCTTTATCAGGCAGTTGTATTGGTTTCAGTTTCATTGTAAAATCTGTTTTCAATCTTGTGAAAGTCACCTTTGTCAGGCAGTTGTATTGGTTTCAGTTTCATTATAAAACCAGTTTTTAATCTTGTGAAAGTCATCTTTATCAGGCAGCTGTATTGGTGTCAGTTTCATTGTAAAATCAGTTTTTAATCTTAAGTATTTGAACAAGTAAATAGAACTTCTGCCAAAACTTACCAATAAGAAAATACACCATTTATAATACAAAGAAGATATCACACGGATGATGTAAAAACATTTAATTTATTTCTGCATTTGAAAGTTTTTCGATTGCTATTTATTTGTAATTTCCTGGTTAGATAAGGTCATACATATTGTTGCGATGACCTTCTAAGTTAATGTCCGAGCGCGAAGCCGTAAGTAATTTTAAAATAATTTTAAGCAGATATGACAAATGGTAAGCTGAGTTGTGAAGAAAGTGAAATAGTCTGTAATATTTAAACCAACTCGAAATAAATCCTTTAAACTTTCTGATTTTACATTCTTCAATGAAATATCATTCACATTTAAGTTCTATTTAAGTTTGATGATTTTCAGGTTTACCCGTTTTTCACGCTGCACTTATTTCACATATGATATTTGTCATGATATTCCCAGTTATAAATTCAAATATTCCGCTGAGCCAGTTTCTAGTTTCAAACAAATACCTTTTGTAAAGATAAAACACTTTCAACTTAATAGGTCTTAATCGATGAAAAGAAATCAACGTAACGGCGACGAGCTCTTGAATCACAAAACAACTTTTATCGTTTTTGAATTTAAATATACACCTAGTAAACAAACCGATATTATTCTTTTTTCAAAATACTACGATAGATCCATTCACAAATTTCGAGCAGAATGCTTTTACACTTTGAATCTTTACGAGATTCAAAGAAACGGCTACATATAGTATTTTAAGTTTTGAAAGGTGTTTACATTGATATATTGGACTCAATACGAAAGTGATCAAAGAGGAAAATACTCAACACAAAATCTAAGGAACCCCCAAGGAGTTTCGGTAGTGTTCATGTAGCATAAATCTTTTCGTAGATTTAAGTGAATATGTTTTTCTGTAAAGATCTATTTTAATATCAGAATTTCATGCATTCTGTATTATATAAGCTTTATAATTTGTGAACGATCTATATTTCAGTTTTTTACTATAATTTTAATTGTGTTATATTGCAGGTGGAACATTTGTAACTTGTTTCATTACTTCCAGCCATATGCTTGTGAAATGTTTCATTTTTGTGCAGTAGTAAACGTGAAGCGAGTTTGAAATGAATAAATTATTACACAGGCCTGCGAATTTAAACTTCAAAGAAGTTGTTTTGATTTTAATAACTGATTTTCCATAATTCAGCTACACAAATATCGAAAATAATATTCATTTTTTTCTATCACGTAAGGATTTTTTTTATAAATCGGAAAGAAAAAACTCTTACTTAGATCAAATTATTATATCGTTTACCACAATGAACATTTTTATTATTATATTTATCAACA